>NC_090812.1:67758286-67815286 GCF_000390325.3 Nicotiana tomentosiformis
TTTTGGTTAAATTAATTAATTGTTAAGAGAAATTGTTCTTCCTCCCGAATTTATCTTATAATAAATATACTCTTCTTCCCGAGGTACATAAGAAAATGTCCTCCTTTCTTGTGGAGCGGGCCGAACGCCTCGGCAGGATAGATGCATCTATGGATCGCGCCGCACGTCCCTCGGCAGTGTACACGACACTCTGGATCGGGTCGTACGACCTCGGTAGAAATCGTGCTTAATAATAATAATTATACGATACTTTGATAGTTATTGCAGCTTGTAAAGCTAATTAATAAATTAGAAATTTATTGAAATTGAAGAAATTTAATTAATATATTGAGAATTGTGGCATTTGAAGGAATTTAATTATTTCTGCTGATTAAATAAAATTATTGTTGACTTCATGAATCATGCTGAGTTAAATAAATTCTATTTTATTCTATTTAATATTGTTGACCCTTAGTGAGTGTCAAAGTCGACCATCTCGTCTCTACTACTTCGAGATTAGGCTTGATACTTACTGGGTACACATTGTTTACGTACTCATACTACACTTGCCGCACTTTTTGTGCAGGATCTGAGACAGGCACTAGTGGAGGACCTATCAACGTACATCTACGTTATCTAGAGGCGTAGTGGTGAGCAGCCTTTCTGAGCCGTTCTGCAGCTACCGGTGCCTCTTCTTGCATTTTTATTCTGTCTATTTTTATTTCAGACAGTATTTGGGGTTTTGTATAATCTACTAGATGCTCATACACTTGTGACACCATATCTTGGCACACACATTAGTAGAATTTGGAATTGTATTATTTCCTTGGATTTAAGTAATCAATTTATTTTTTCTTTAATATTGCTAGAAAAATAATAAAATTACTTAGAAAATAATTCTGAAAATAATTGATATATGTTTAATTTATTTGTTGGCTTGCCTAGTTTTAGTGTTGGGCGCCATTATGACCTATAGGTGAAATTGGGTCGTGACAGAGCAGCTGGCTCAGGTTTATATTTGCGAGATTTTTAGGCTTCATGGCGTACCAATATCTATCATCTCTGACCGGGGTACGTAGTTTACATCACGGTTCTAGAGAACCGGACGGTGGGAGTTGGGTACACGTGTTGAGTTGAGTACAACATTTCACCTTCAAACGAACGGACAGTCCGAGCGCACTATTCATATATTGGAGGATATGCTTTGTGCGTGTGCGATAGATTTTGGGGGTGCTTGGGATCAGTTCTTACCACTTGCGGAGTTCGCTTATAATAACAGCTACCAATCGAGCAATCAGATGGCTCCGTATGAGGCCTTGTATGGTAGGCGGTGTCGGTCTCCAGTGGGTTGGTTCGAGCCGGGCGAAACTAGACTATTGGGTATGGACTTGGTTCAAGATGCTTTGGAAAAGGTTAAATTGATTCAGGATCGGCTTTGTACAACTCAATCTAGACAAAAGAGTTATGCGGATCAGAAGGTTCGTGATGTTGCATTCATGGTTGGTGAGCGGGTCTTGCTTCGGGTTTCTCCTATGAAGGGTGTTATGAGATTCGAAAAGAAGGGAAAGTTGAGCCTGAGGTATATCAGACCTTTTGAGATTCTTGAGAGAGTTGGAGAGGTGGCTTACATACTTGCACTACCACCTAGTCTCTCTGCAGTTCATCAAGTGTTTCATGTTTCCATGCTCCGGATGTATCACGGCGATCCATCTCATGTGTTAGACTTCAGCTCAGTCCAGTTGGACAAGGATCTATCTTAGGTCGAGGAACCAGTGTCCATTTTAGACAGACAAGTTAGAAAGCTAAGATCAAAGAGCATTGCTTCAGTGAAAGTACATTGGAGGGGTCATCCGGTCGAGGAGGCGACTTGGGAGACCGAGCATGATATGCGCAGTTGTTACCTCATCTTTTCACCACTCCAGGTATAATTCTAAACCCGTTCGAGGACGAATGTTTGTTTAAGAGGGGGAAGATGTAATGACCCGACCGATCATTTTGAGAGTTGTAGCCCCATTCCCCTATTTACTACTCAATTTATGCTTTACAGTTGTTATGTGACTTGCCAAGGTGATTAGTTTGGGTCCGGTGAGGTTTTGGGAATGAATTGGAACACTTAGTTCCAACGTTTAAAGTTTAAGTTTAAATAGTGACCGAATGTCGACTTAAGTGTAAACGACTCCGGAATAGATTTTTGATGATTCCAACTTCACGTAGTTCCGACTACGGTCCAAACTCCGAGGCTTAACTCACAACTAGGGACTAAGTGTCCCAAAACTCTCTGAATTCCATAACTAATCACTCCGGGAAGTCCCAAAAGAAGAAACAAATATGGGGAAAGCATATATTAGGGGATCGGGGCTCTAATTCTCAAAACGACCGGTCGGGTCGTTACATCATCCCCCTCTTAAAATAATCGTTCATCCTCGAACGAGTATAAAGACATACCTAAAACTGTGAAAAGATGAGGATACTGGCTACGCATATCCTGCTCGGTCTCCCAAGTCGCCTCCTCGACCGGCTGACCCCTCCACTGGACCTTTACTGAAGCAATATTCTTTAACCTGAGCTTTCTGACCTGCCTGTCCAAAATGGCTACTGGCTCCTCAACATAAGATAGATCTTTGTCCAACTGGACTGAGCTGAAATCCAATACATGAGTCGGATCACCGTGATACTTCCGGAGGATAGACACGTGGAATACCGGGTGAACTCCTGCTAGGCTGGGAGGCAAGGCAAGCTCATAAGAAACCTCCCCAACTCGCTGCAATATCTCAAAAGGACCAGTGAACCTCGGGCTCAGCTTGCCCTTCTTCCCAAACCTCATAATGCCCTTCATAGGCGATACCCGAAGCAAGACCCGCTCACCAACCATAAATGCCAAGTCACAAACTTTCCGATCCGCATAACTCTTCTGCCTAGACTGGGCTGTGCGAAGTCTCTCCTGAATCACCTTCACCTTATCCAGGGCATCCTGGACCAAATCTGTACCCAACAATCGGGCCTCGCCCGGCTCAAACCATCCCACTGGGACCGGCACCGCCTACCATACAAGCTCCATACGGTGCCATCTGAATGCTGGACTGGTAACTATTGTTGTAAGCGAACTCTGCAAGTGGCAAGTATTGGTCCCATGACCTTCCGAACTCCATCACACAGGCACGGAGCATATCCTCAAGAATCTGAATCGTGCACTCAGACTGCCCGTCCGTCTGAGGGTGAAAGGTTGTACTCAACTCCACCCTAGTACCCAACTCCTACTGTACGGCCCTCCAAAATCGTGATGTGAACTGTGTACCTCTATTTGAAATGATGGATACTTGTATACCATGAAGGCAGACAATCTCTCTGATATAAATCTCAGCCAACCTCTCAGAAGAATAAGTGGTCAACACTGGAATAAAATGAGCTGACTTGGTCAGCCGATCCATGATCACCCAAATAGCATCGAACCTTCTCAAAGTCCGTGGAAGTCCAACTACAAAGTCCATGGTGATCCGCTCCCACTTCCACTCTGGGATCTCTAACCTTTGAAGTAATCCACCTGGCCTCTAGTGCTCATATTTGACCTGCTCACAGTTGAGACACTTGGCCACAAACCCAACTATATCCTTCTTCATCCTCCTCCACCAGTAGTGCTGTCTCAAATCCTGGTACATCTTTGTGGCACCGGGATGAATGGAGTACCGCGAGCTGTGGGCCTCCTCGAGAATCAACTCCCGAAGCCCATGTACATTGGGCACACAGATCCGGCCCTGCATCCTCATCACACCGTCATCACCAATAGTCACATCTCTGGCATCACCTCGCTGAACCCTGTCCTGAAGAACTAGAAGATGAGGATCATCATACTGGCGCTCCCTGATACGTTCATAAAGAGAAGACCGAGCAACCACACAAGCTAATACCCGGCTAGGCTCTAAAATATCCAACCTCATGCACTGACTGGCTAAGGCCTGAACATCCAAGGATAAGGGCCTCTCAGCTGCCGGAAGATATGCCAAACTTCCCAAACTCGCTGCCCGGTGACTCAAGGCGTCGGCCACTACATTGGCCTTCCCCGGGTGATATAATATAGGGATATCATAGTCTTTAAGTAGCTCCAACCACCTCCGCTGACGCAAATTAAGGTCCTTCTGCCTGGACAAGTACTGCAAACTCCGATGATCAGTGTAGATCTCACAAGGAACACCGTACAAATAATGACACCAGATCTTCAGGGCATGAACAATAGCTGCTAACTCGAGATCATGGACCGGATAATTCTTCTCATGCACCTTTAACTGTCTAGACGCGTAGGCAATCACCCTACCATCCTGCATCAATACCGCTCCAAGGCCAATCCTTGAGGAATCACAATAGATAGTGTAAGACCCCGAACTTGTAGGCAATACTAATACAGGGGCTGTAGTTAAGGCTGTCTTGAGCTTCTGAAAGATCTCCTCACACTCCTCGGTCTACCTAAACGGAGCACTCTTTTGGGTCAGCCTGGTCATAGGTGCTGCAATGGATGAAAGTCCCCCCCACAAAGCGACGGTAATACCCCGCCAAACCAAGGAAACTGAGGATCTCCGTAGCTAATGATGGTCTGGGCCAACTCTGCACTGCCTGTACCTTCTTCGGATCTACCTTGATCCCATCACAAGACACTATGTGGCCCAAGAATGCCACTGAATCAAGCCAGAATTCGCACTTAGAAAATTTTGCATATAATTTCTTCTCCCTCAAAGTCTGAAGCACGGTCCTCAGGTGCTGCTCATGATCTTCCCGAGACCGGGAATATACCAGGATGTCGTCAATAAACACAATGACGAAGGAATCAAGATAAGGCCGGAATACACTGTGCATCAAATGCATAAAGGTTGTTGGGCATTGGTCAGCCCAAATGACATGACAAGAAACTCATAGTGACCATATCTAGTCCTGCAAGCAGTCTTCAGGATGTCCGGCTCCCGAATCTTCAACTGATGATAGCCAGAACGCAAGTCAATCTTGGAAAACACCCTGGCACCCTGTAACTGATCAAATAAATCATCGATGCGAGGCAAAGGATACATGTTCTTCACTGTAACCTTGTTCAACTGCCGATAGTCAATACACATACGCATAGAACCATCCTTCTTCTTCACAAATAAGACCGGAGCACCCCAAGGTGATACACTGGGCCTGATGAATCCCTTATCAAGCAACTCCTGCAATTTCTCCTTTAACTCCTTCAACTCAGGAGGGGCCATACGGTAGGGAGGAATAGAAATGGGCTGAGTGCCCGGCAACAAATCAATGCCAAAATCAATATCTCTGTCGGGCGGCATGCCCGGAAGGTCAGCTGGAAACACATCTGGAATGTCCCTTACTACAGGAACTGACTCAATTGTAGGGGTATCAATACTGACATCTCTCACATAGTCCAAATACGCATCACACCCCTTCTCAACCATTCGCTGAGCCTTAAGAAATGAAATGACCCTGCGAGGAGCATATTCTAAGGTACCTCTCCACTCTAATCTCGGCAAGCCTGGCATAGCCAGCGTCACGGTCTTAGCGTGAAAATCAAGAATAGCATAATGAGGCGACAACCAGTCCATACCCATGATAACATCAAAATCTACCATACTAAGTAATAACAAATCAGCTCTGGTCTCAAAACCACTAAGAGCAATCAAACACGACCGATATACGCAGTCCACAACGAGAGAATCTCCCACAAGAGTAGATACAAAAATAGGGGAACTCAAAGAATCCTGAGATATCCCCAAATGTGGAGCAAAATAAGAAGACCCATATGAATACGTAGAGCCTGGTCAAATAATACTGATGCATCCCTATGATAGACAGGGACGATACCTGTGATAAATGAATCTGAAGCAATGGCCTCTGAACGGGCTGGATGGGCATAGTACCTGGCCTGGCCTCCCCCTCTAGGGCAACCTCGACCTCCCCGACCTCCACCTCGAGATGGCTGAGGAGGTGGGATGGCAGCTGGTGCTGGAAGATTGGCCGGAGGACCCGGTGGAGCACGTGGAGGCTGATAAGTATGTGAAGGTGTACCCCACCTGGCTCTAGGGCAATCTCTAACCATGTGACGAGTGCCACCACAATAAAAACAACCTCTTGGAGGACGCGGTGGCTGAGACTGACTCGGACCTAGCCTACTGGATTGGCCGGTAATAGCACCTCGAGTAGGAGGCATACTGGATACTGGCGATGCATAATAGGGCTCCTGAGGTTTAGGAGGGGCTGGAACACCGCTGGCTGCTGGAAGAGCTGAATGAAGAGGGCGACTCACAAAACCCCTACCATATCATGATGTTGGTGCACGAGCTCCTGAATAATGACCAGTCTCTCGAGACCTCTTGGTCTCTCTCTCCTTTCTGCCCCGGGCGAACATGCCCTCCACTCTCCTAGCAATGCTCACTATCTGCTGATAAGTGATGTCCATCTCCAACTCCCTGGCCATACTGGTCCGAATACTTGGGTGGATTCCCTCAATAAAGCGACAAACCCTCTCTCTGACTGTAGCAACCAGAGTCGGTGCATGGCAAGCTAACTCACTGAAATGGACTGCATACTCCGACATAGTCATAGAACCCTGACGCAACTGCTCAAACTCTGTGCGCCAAGCATCCCTGAGGCTCTGAGGAACATACTCACGCAAGAACATCTCTAAAAACTGAGTCCAAGTGAGTGAGGCTGCCTTATCCGGACTACTCAGCTCATAGGCATGCCACCACTAATATGCCGCTCCCTTCAGCTAAAAAGCGGTGAAAGAAACCCCACTCATCTCCACAATACCCATAGTGCGGAGAATACGATGACACTCTTCAAGAAAACCCAGAGCATCATATGAAGCTAGTCTGCTGAAAGTAGGTGGGTGGTACTTCTTGTACCTCTCAAGTCTGAGCTGCTCTACCTCAGAAGCAGCTACCCTAACTTCATGCTGAACCGGAGCCACTGGGGGCATAGTAATATACTCTGGGACCTGATCAACCTGGACCCTCTGCTCAGGAGTGTGGGCTGTGGGAGTCTATGCCCATCCCCCGGCCTGAGATGTAGCGGGAGCTATCGGAAATACTTCAGCCTGAGCCAGAGTGCTGAACATGCTCATGAACTGAGCTAAAGACTCCTGGAGGGCTGGAGTAGCAATAGGTATCTCCGATGCTGGCCCTCCAGCTGGAGCTGCTGGGGGCTCCTCTGACGCAGCTCTCGCAGGTGCTCGAGCTGTACTGCGTGGTCATCCTCTACCCCGACCCCGGCCTCTAGCAGCTCTGGCAGGGGGCTCGGGTGCCTGATCGTCGGTCCTCCCATTACGGGTCCTCACCATCTGTGAGAAAGAATATAATAGAATCTTAGAATATCTTTGTGTCAATAACTTGCACGACAAGGAAATCAAAGATATATGATTGTTCTTAACAGTTACATAGCCTCCCAAAGATAAGTACGGACGTCTCCGAACCAATTCGCGAGACTCTAATAAATCGGCTTGTGACTCGCGACTCCTATGAACCTGGTGCTCTGATACCAACTTGTTACGACCCCAAATTTAACCTTCCGTAAGGTGTCGTGATGGCACCTAGTCTTTACGACTAGGTAAGCCAAATATTACCAAAAATATAAAGAAAACACAACATATTAAAGATAAACAGCATATTGTGAATAGCCAAGAGTAGTACCACTCGGCATATACAAAATATTTTCCCAAGACCCAGAATATCACTAAGTCACAAGCTGTTATAATCTATGTAGCTCTATATAAAATTCTGAAGATAATAAAGAAAGTCTCTAGGCGAGGGATTAGAAGGGACTCCGAAGATCTGCGGACGCAAGCAGTAGTTCCTTGAAGTCTCCTAAAATCAGCAACGCGCACTAATCCCGAGGCGGATAGCTCGCACCTAGATCTGCACACGAAAACATGTGCAGGAAAGGGCATGAGTATACCACAATGCTACCCAGTAAGTGCCAAGCCTAACCTCGGTCGAGTAGTGACGAGGTCAGGTCAAGGCCCTACCGGAGTAAATATAATAAATTAAACAGAAAAAGATATAAGTAAAATTTACGGTAACACAGTTAAAGAAATTCTCGAAAATTTAATAGTTAAGGGAGTCCTCGACTCAGAACAAGGTAAACACAGTGGGGAATCTCCCGGGATACCATCCCATAGTTCCAAATGAATATGCAGTACAGGGGGATCTCCCGAAATACATCCGTAGTCCCAAAGTAAATATGAAGTGCTTGGGGATCTCCCGGAATACGTCCGTAGTCCCAATTTAAATATGCAATGCAAGATGAAATGGCAGGTATGGCATCGAGTTATACAGTCTATATTGAACACATATAAGGAAAGTAGGGACTTAACTAAGCATGGCACACAAAATGTCAAATAGGCAGTTAAAACACGTAAGCATGCTTCTCTAGTCTAAGTTTAACAATTAAACGTATTAGTGCAATTTAATAAGGAAAAACAGATTATGATTCAGAAGGGAAAACGGGATTTTTGCAATAATAGCATGTGTACGTACTCATCACCTCACGTACACGGCGCCCACACATAAATTAATATCAAACATCTTAAAGGAAAGTCCCCAACACAAGGTTAGGCAAGCCACTTACCTCGAACCGCTCAAATCAACTCGATATGGCCCAAATCTATTCAAATTATCCGACTCCACATGGCCCAAATCTATTAAAATTAATTGCATAATGTAAATATGGCTACAAGTAACTAATTTAGCTAATTAATTCAAAGCTAAAGCATGAAATTAGGAAAAACGCCCAAAAGGTCTCCCTGGTCCCACGTCTCGGAATCGGGTAAAAATTACAAATTATGAACACCCATTCACTCACGAGTTCACTCGAACAAAAATCATCTAAATCCCACGTCAAATTCCTATTCAAATCTCAGATTATAAATTGGGGAACCTTTTCCCCCATTTCCAAACTTCTACCCTAAATTTCCTTAATTAGACGAGGAAAACAATAATAGATTAATGTATTATGATCAAAATAGAGTTAGAATTAGTTACCCAATAGTTCTCCTTCAAAATCCCTCAAGAAATCGTCTCCCACCGAGCTCTAAATCGAATTGGTGAAAAAATGAAGGATGAACCCTCGAAGCTGTCACTTCAACCCAGCGATTTCCGCACCTGCGCTCATGGGGCCGCATCTGCGGTCACGCACCTGCGAAAAAATCATCGCAGGTGCGAAGGTCACTTATCCGGGCTGGGTTCGCACCTGCGCACTTGAGTCCGCACCTGCGGATGCGCTTCTGCGCTCAATCGTCCGCATCTGCGGAACCTTGGGTTTTTCTCACCTCCGCATCTGCGACTGCCCTTCCGTAGATGCGGCTCTGCTCCTGCGGCTCACTCGTCGCATCTGCGACCATTGACTTCCCGGCCTAAAAGCGTACCTACGATCCAAGCCTCGCTTCTGCGAGGCCACACCAGCGGAATCCCCACCGCAGGTGCGAAAACAATAGAAGCAACAAAAAATCAAAAGTTCCTCTAATTCCAAGCTTTCACCCGTTAAGCATTCGAAACACACCCAAGGCCCTCGGGACCTCAACCAAATATAAAAACCAATCCTAAAACACCATACAAACTTAGTCGAGCCTTTAAACCACGTCGCACAACACCAAAATCATGAATTAAGCACGGATTCAAGCCTTAGAATTTAAAATTTTCCAAATTCTACAAATGACGTCGAACCATATCAAATCTTGTCCGAATGACCTTAAATTTTACACACAGGCCAAAAATGACACTAAGAACCTATAACCACTTTCAGAATTCCATTCCGAGCTCGATATCAAAATTTCTACTCTCTGTCGAAATCGCCGAAAAACTAGCTTCCGCCAATTCAAGCCTAAATCTACTACAGACCTCCAAAACACATTCCGGACGCGCTTCTAACCCCAAAATCACTCAACGGAGCTAACGGAGTCGACCAAATTTCATTCTGGATCCGTCTTCACACAGTTCTGACTACGATCCAAACTCCAAGGCTTAAACTCACAACTAGGGACTAAGTGTCCCAAAACTCTCTGAATTCCATAACCAATCACTCTAGCAAGTCCCAAAAGCATAAACAAATATGGGGAAAGCATATATTAGGGGATCGGGGCTCTAATTCTCAAAACTACCGGCCGGGTCGTTACACGTTCAAACCCTATGTGCCATGCATTACGGAGAGTCCGGGAAACAAACTCTTTCAAAAGCATTTCTGAGAACTGAGCTAAGTGAGCGGTGTTGCATTGGCTAGTCTGTTCTCTTAATAGGCTTACCACGAACACCGGTGGAGAATTATCTCTCCCAAGGCCAATTTCTTCTTTTGTTATGCTGACTCAACACTCAGGAATAGATTTCGGACAAGGAGGGTTGCTAGAAATTTCTGTTGCAGAGCTGTTCGCCAGAAATTTCTGGTGCGTGGAGCCAATTTTGGAAGCTTATACATCGCAATCTATAAAGAATATGAAAATGTTTAAAACTTCAAAGTTGTAGACCTCTGATTCTAGTTTCCAGAAAGTTAAACTATTCATTATTTAGAAATTTGTACAGAAAGTTATGATGGATTGAATAAAGGATGGTAGAGCAGTTTCGTCAGAAATTTCGCCAGAAATTTCTGATGCGTGGAGCCGAATTTAGAAGCTTATATCTCACAATTAATAAGGAATCAAAAAAGTTTTAAAACATAAAAATTGTAGTCGTTTGATTCTAGTTTCCAGAAAGTTAAACCATTCATCATTTGGACATTTGTACATAAAGTTATGATCGATTGAATGAAGGCTGGTACAAGCAAGTTCTTGTGGAATTTTAGTGACGGAAAATGGACTTTTAGTGACGGATGGGCAAAAACTTAAGGACCAAAAGTGATCATTTCCTTCATTTCGTTTTGGATTTTTGGAGCACGGTTCTTGGGCAATTTTCACGGAAAAATATTGGGATAAGTGTTCCTTATCCTATATTGATTATATTTCATGATTCCATACTCATTTACATCATGAATCTGTGAATTTATGGAAGAAAAATCAAGATTTTTGCAAAATCTTCCAAAAACAAAAATTTAAGATTTGGAGGTCGAGTTGTTATCGGAATTTGATAAAATTGGTATGGGTGGACTCGTAATTGAATGTGTTGTCGGATTTTGTGAGTTTTGCCGGATTCCGAGACATGGGCCATGGGCGATTTTTGAGCTAATTTCAGATTTTATTGAAAAATATAGTATTTTCTTATGAAATTGATTTCTATAATTTTTGTTGACTGTATCAAATTAATTATGACTAGATACGAGTCGATCGGAGTCGGAAAATCGAGGAAAAAGCATAATACTTGGTTAAATTGGAGCAAGTCGAGGTAAGTGACTTGTCTAACCTTGTGTGGGAGAAATTTTCCCTAGTATTGGTATTGATGTGATTATTGAAATGTATTGAAAGTCATGTACACGAGGTGACGAGTGTGTACATAGGCTAAATGTGAAAGATTATATTTTTAAATTGTGTAGATCACTGTTGCGTATTTATTAAATTATTTTATCTTGTTATATTTTTCATTATTGATCTGAGATATATACTTTAAATTTGTTTGACCTTTTCCTGCTAATTGTTTTACCTGTTCAGTTGAAACTTAGGTTTCTTTTATTCTGTGCATTATTTGAAGGTTGATTTTCTTTAAATTAAATATTATTAATATGAAGTATTTGACATTTTTCTTAAATTTTATATTGAAGCAACGTATTAAAGATTTTGAAATATTATTTTCTTGAATTATTTATTCCTGAATATTTTTGTAAGATTTTCGTACTCATTGTGATGGAGCCGTGAGCTATTTATTGTGGAAAAATATTATTGATGATTTATTTTGGCATGAGCCGTGAGCTCTTTATTGTTGAAAAATATTGTTGTTGAATTATTTTGGCAAGTTACATTATTTGAGCACTTGAGGTGCAAATTGTGATATATTGTGATATTGATACACATGCGGTGGTATAAGGTCTGGGTATTGAAATGCATGCGGTGAGATAAGGGTGGCTTGATACGCGTAGCTAGTAGGGAAAACTACTAGAAGTCATGCGGTGTGATAAGGATGGCTAAACGCGGGATGCTATTTCGGGAAAAATATTTTCTATAAAATAAATTGTGAAGGCTCCCACGGTGAGATAAGAAAATGAGATATTGTGAATTTATTTATGATTTGGGACTACGAGGCGGTACCTCGGGAGTGCCCTTGTTGATATTGATTTATGGCCGCAATTGTCTTTGATTATTGTTGTGATTTTCTTAAAGTTGAAAAGAAATTCTGTTTGTTTCCACGAGGTATTTATTTACCATTATTTGGTGTAATTAAATGTGACATTCTACTTGATTCATTTCCATTGTCATTTTATCTTATTATATTATTTAAACATTTTTAGCATGTCATTATTTATTCTCCAGTAGCGCCTGACCTGACCTCGTCACTACTCTACCGAGGTTAGGCTTGGCACTTATTGGGTACCGCTGTGGTGTACTCATACTTCGCTTCTGCATATCTTTTTGTGCAGATCCAGGTACATCTTATCAGACCAGGCATCAGTAAACTAGCTGTACGAGGAGACTTCGAGGTATATCTGCCAGCGCCCACAGACTCTGGAGTCCCCTTCTATTCTTGTTATGTTGCTTCCTTATTTTCTTTAGACTCTGTTATATAGAGACATTGAGGATAAATTCTTAAAAGCTTGTGACTTATTTCTACTGGGTTTTGGAAGTTGAAATTGTTTGAATTGTAGTTTATTTATTTCAGATATTTATTATTTTTCCGCATTGATAGACTTTCCTAGTTTTAGAGTCTAGGTGCCATCACGACATCCTACATAGGGAATTTGGGGTCGTGACAAGTTGGTATCAGAGCACTAGGTTCATAAGTGTCATGAGTCACAAGCAGGTTTAGTAGAGTCTTGCGGATCGGTACGGAGACGTCTGTACTTATCTCCGAGAGGCTATGGAACTATTAGGAAATATTCACTTCTTTGATTCCTTATCGTGCGACATTGATTTAGCTTGAAACATATATATATTATATTCTTTTATATCCACTCGTGTATGACATTGCATACTCGGTATCAGTTGTGCGTCGAAGGTTCGTGATGCCGCAGATGGACTACGAGGGAGCCAGAGATGCTCAAACATTGCCTCAACGTGTGGTTCTGACTGAAGATGCAGGCGTATTGTGAGATCACCTAGTGAATCATGTGGGGGGTGCAACGGACGTTGGCGTCTGGTTGATTTATACGAGCTGTGAAGGTTATTATTGTGGATCATCGGACGTTGTGACCTATGACTTCGCACCGAGTGGGAGGAGTCCACTATCAATAAGTGGATTGCGGGGTCATGTGTTATATCAGTTTTGGCCTGAAAATATATATATATATATATATATATATATATATATATATATATATATATATATATATATATATATATATATACACACACACACACACACATGTTCCCTAATATTTACACATGTTTAAGGCCTCAGATTTTGTAGCGGTATAGAAACAACTCTAAATTACAGAAGGTCTACTCAGCTTGGACATTACGGTTGCAGATTTTGGGGTGCTTCGGATGAAGTAAAGTTATTGATGAGATTCTGGACTATGTGGTTTGTGCCAAGATTTGTTTGTATGGAGCTCTACTTTTGTGATCGTTGTGTATAAATAGGGGTAAGGGTTACCCCAAAGAAGAATCGAAGAGTATGTTAAGAAATGGGTCAGTCTTCCAAAATCCACCCGAGACCCTCGGGACCTTAACCAATTATACCAACATGTCCCAAAATACAATACGAACTTAGTCGAGGCTTCAAACCACATCAAAACGGCGAATCTCACCTCAAATAAAAATCTATTAACTTTGAACTTTCAAATTCTATATCTTGTGTTAAAACACATCAAATCAATTCGGAATGACTTCAAATTTTGCACACAAGTCATAAATGACATAACAGACCTATTCCAATTTCTAGAATCGGATTCCGACCTCGATATCAAAAAGTCAACCCCCCGGTCAAACTTCCCAAAAATTTAACTTTTGGCATTTCAAGCCTAATTCCACTACGGACTTTCAAATAAAATTTCGATCACGCTCCTAAGTCCAAAATTACCATACGGATGTGTTGGAATCATCAAAATTCTATTCCGGGGTCGTTTGCACATAATTTGATATCCGGTCATTATTTGAACTTAAACTTTTAATTTTTCATCAAAATTCTATATCTCGAGCTAGGGACCTCGGAATTTGATTCTGGGCATACGCTCAAGTCCCAAATCACGATACGGACCTACTGGAACTGTCAAAATACTGATCCAAGTCCGTTTGCCCAAATGTTGACCGAAGTCAACTCAGTTGAGTTTTAAAGCTCTAATTCATATTTTAATCCATATTTCACATAAAAACTTTCAAATAAATTTTATGGACTGCGCACGCAAGTCGAGAAAATGATAAATAGTGTTTTTTGAGGTCTTAGAGCACAAAATTAGTTATAAGATTTAAAGATGACATTTTGGGTCATCATAGTAGCTTAACCAAGGTGGAACCTTTTCGCCTAGGGGGATCCAGCTCATATTTTCGGGTAGAAGTACTCTTCGCTCAGGTTATTTTACATAGCTTAACCCAGGTAGAACCTTTTCGTCTAAGGGGATCCAGCTCATATTTTCGAGTAGAAGTACTCTTCGCTCAGGTTTGTTTTACATAGCCTAACCGAGGTAGAACCTTTTCGCCTAGGGGGATCCAGCTTATATTTCCGGGTAGAAGTACTCTTCACTCAGGTTTGTTTTACGTAGCTTAACCCAGGTAGAACCTTTTCGCCTAGGGGGATCTAGCTCATATTTCCGAGTAGAAGTACTCTTCGCTCAGGCTATTTTACGTAGCTCAACTCAGGTAAAACCTTATTCACCTAGATGGATTCAGCACTTTTTCAGTAACACAGGGTACCAACCACTTGTTACATTCCTTTCGGTTATATAGGGTACCAACCCTTGGTTACATTCAATTCCGTAATACAGGGTACCAATCCCTGGTTATATTTCTTTTAATAATGCAGGGTACCAACCCCTGGTTACATTCTGTTCAGTAATACAGGGTACCAACCCCTGGTTACATTTCTCCTTAGTGATATAGGGTGCCAAGCCCTGGTTACATTCCTTTTGGTTGTACAGGGTACCAACCCCTGGTTACATTTCTCCTTAGTGATACAGGGCGCAAACCCCTTTTTAGATTCCTCCTCAGTAAAACAGGGTACCAACCCCTGGTTATATTCCATTTAGTGATGCAGGGTTCTAACCCCTAGTAATATTTCATTTTGGTAACACATGGTACTAGCCCGTGGTTGCAAATCCTCACATAGCTAGGTTATACTGTTGTCTTTGTCTTCCTTTCAATAAGTTAGATAGTTTATAGCTTTCTCTAAAAACTCATAAAATTTCCCTAGTCCAAACTGGGGCAGAGAAATTTTGTTCGTTTTGTTCGTTTTGTTCGTTTTGATGGGTTTGCATGCCCTGCCTTAAGCACAAGTGACAATTGAAGCTTGCAGTTTCAATTTCTCATAAGAAGAGAGAAGTCGTTCGATCACAAGATACTTGGAGTTAGCTTTGATAATGTGACAGTAGCCAATCTTCTCAAGTTTCATTTTCTCAAATGCTGATCGGGAAATCAAGCAATTGATAATGAGCCATAATCGTTTCTTCAAAGGGCGTCAAGATCCAATCTAAGGTCAACGCAAGCGAGCAGGTAGCTTGCAGTTTCAATTTCTCATAAGAAGAGAGAAGTCGTTCGATCACAAGATACTTGAAGTTAGCTTTGATAATGTGTCAGTAGCCCATCTTCTCAAGTTTCATTTTCTCAAATGCTGATCGGTAAATCAAGAAATTGATAATGAGCCATAATCGTTTCTTCAAAGGGCGTCAAGATCCAATCTAAGGTCAACGCAAGCGAGCAGGTCAAGAATCAATATTTGATTTCAGAAGAGACATAGATAGGAATTTTGTAAATCTTAGCTTGCAGACATATTTAGATATCTTCTCTCTTTCTTTTGATGTAAGCAGCAGGTGACAGTAACAGCAACAACAGCAACGACAACAGTCTTAACTCCAGTGTCCGGTAGTCCTAGCTACCAAAATCTTGCCAGAACTACACTAACCTGATTACTTTATAGCCAAGGATATGTAGGCAACCTCGGAACCAAGGTTTGGTCACGTTTTTCAAAAAAAATTATGCTTTCATTGGAGCTACGCACAAGCAAAATTTGCTATGGCATTCATTTTGTTTTGCACGAAAACTCTTCGTGTTCTCGAGCAAATAGGGGCAGCTGTAAATATATATTTTTTGCTCTTTATATTTCTCCTATATTACATTATTTTTAGTTTATTGTGTGTATTTATAAACTTTAGCATTAGATTATTTATTAATTTATTAAGAGGTTTAAAGGTTTGGATTAATGCCATTTTTCAGTTGAGTTATGCACAAATCAGGCCCAATTTTTTAGCCCAATTCGGCTGACCCAGTCCAATTGTTGGCTTGCCAAAACCCGGATCAAAACGACGTAGTTTCATAATAAAACTACGTCTTTTCACTAAATGAAGCAAGATCAAATCTTACCCATCCATTCTATCTTGATCAAATGGCTCTCATTCACTATTTGCCTAGGTATTTAAAGCCTCAAAAATCTGAAAGTTGCCCCCATTTCCACCCATATTTCTTTTCTCCTTTCTCTCTCTTCTCTCTCTCTCTTTTCACTTGTTTGGTTTCTTATTTACTACTTCGGAGACCTTTTGAGTACAAAACTCAAAAGTCAATTGTTTGGTAAGAAAATATATACTTTTGGACAGGTTTATAAACGAAAGTCTTTCTTTGAATAGTGAAGAGAAGATTTTATTTGGAATACTCTCTTTTGGACAAGATTGAACTCGAAAGTCTTGCCTTTTGAATTTTAGAGCATATCTTATTGACAAATCTGTCCAAAAATAAGGAGACAATTTTTTAATCATGAAATGCATGGTTTTTCTCCTATAAAAAAACATACATCTTTCGAGTAGCATGGAGATCTCTACTGACTGGAAAAAAAGAGAGAATTTTGAGAGAAACATTCCAGTAAAATCATCTTTAGTAGGTGAAAATTGTGAGCTTTGTGAGTGTCTCTTAGAGTGCAAAACCTTTAAGAAAAAATAGAAAGACTCTTCAGGCAATTTGTGAACTTGTTTAGCCACTAGTTTCAAGCATCATTGTTGGTTTTCTGGGATGTCTTAACGCCATTTTTGCTGCTGTTTTTTGCTGCTATTCTTGCTCGTTCTACGGTTGTAATTTTAAAATTCTACGATCTAGGCATTGTTTTTACTTTGTATTGCAGATACTTTTAGAAGTAATAAAGATTTGAATTTAGTTTGGATTGTTGGAACATGAATATGTTTAATTTTGTCTAAGAATAAATATTATGATTGTGATTGAGCCTAGAACGTGATAGAAGTCAGTTAACATTAACTTTCTTTTACATGGGTAGTTGAAACCATTTTTTTTGTGTGTTTATGGAGGTTAGTTTTGAATGCTTTATGTTTAAAATATTGAAAATTGATTAGTGTTGGATTTTTGGCCTGCCACTCTAATTTAGATCTTAATTAAGATAAAAGTGGCATTTTAATAAAGTGGTTATTTATGCAATCATAACTAGGTAGAAATGGCTATAGTAAAATTGGTTCGGTCAATAATCTGGCCTACAGGTGGCTGTCTATGCAAACCCCAATTTCAAAGTATTTTGGGCCAAAACCTAAATTTCTGTAGGCCCAACTATAACAAGTTAAGGGCAAGCCCAATGTTAAAGTTGTCCAAAATGGGCCAGCAGTGTAAATGCACCAAAATTGGCCCAGCAGTCCAATAATAAAGAAAGTGTCCCAATGCCATTTTAAACCCAATAAACAAAGCTGGTCCAAATTTTCAATTATCAGCTTTTCAAATAATTTTCAATTTGTCATATTTCCTTCTAAACTATGTAGCTTAATTACCTATATAACTTAATAACCTTAGTAATTAATTTAAATGCTAGACAATTAGTAGGCGCGTTTTAACCTTTTCGCTCACAGATTCGCTTGCGTATTGTGATATTTAATATTAAATAAATAAATTCAATAATCATATACAGTATCTAATAACTTTAATTAATTTATAATTTAATCAATCCTTGGCTAACCGCATATTCGCTTGCGTAGCATAATAGTAATTTTGTATTAATTTTAAAAATTAATTTTCTCAAAGCACAATTGTAATAATTTTTCTTCCAAAAAAATAATAATAATATTAACGATCTAATAAACTTTGCTATGACTGCGGATTCGCTTGCGTAGCACTATTATGACAAAATTAATTACTTTTGTCTCGATCACGTATTTGCTTGCGTAGTGTGGTTATGACATCTTATCATTCAAAAATTCTTCAATTTTTTCAATAATCAAGCAATAAAAGCAGATAAATAAAATATGAAAATCTTATAAAACACAGTTTGTCCAAAATTAATTTAGGCCAAGTTTAAGTCAATAAAGCGACCGTGCTAGTACCACGGGGCTCGGGAAATGGCTTACACCTTCTCCCCGGTCAACAGAATTCCTTACCTGAACATTGATTTCGCAGACCGATAAAAATAGAGTCAAATCTTCCTTTGACTAGGGATTCAAAAAAAAGGTAACTTGGAACACCAGAAAAAAAAAATCAATTCCAAATGGCGACTCTTTAAATAAAATAATCCCTACTCAAGTTTGTCACTTTAATTACAAAAACTCTTTAACCTGTAATCCATAAAACACATATCTTTTCGGGGTAAAAGGGGGTGTGACACATATGCCACAAGAGACGTTCCATAGGCTTGCCCGTAGTGTAATACTCTACTAATTGAGCTCATTCAGTCAAGGATCAAGTAGGACTTTATTTGATTGTAATGTAGGTTGCGGGATGAGTAGGATACATTTAGATATAATGCATACACCTCCCTAAGCATTTTAATACATATAAATTAACAATTCAAACCCCACACCTATGTTGAACCAAACCCCAACCTTCATTCATAATAGTACCAAGCTCCCAATTTATTTAAGCATAAACAAAGTAAGATTTACCACTAGCAAGGAATAATTTTCTTTATAATATATACACACCAATATTTTTTTTCTTTTTCTAGATTCTGATTTTGTCCTCTCTTTTTTTCAATTCCTTACAAATGGCTCTCACGATAATTTTTTTCAAATAGTGCACCTTTTTCCTTCTCTATAGTTCCACTCAAAAACTCAACCATACATCCACTTAGTTTCTAACAAGATCATAAATATATTAAGTGCTCAAAAGAAGTAAAAAGTTCAAACAGATAATTAATTCAAAAAAAGTAGATCAGGCTTGCAGTGTGATTTCCAAAGAAATAGGATCACGGGCTCAACAGGGTTAACAAGGATACACAACAATTATGCGGGTCACAGACATATAATTGAATCAACAAAGAAATATCTATATCACTTCCTAAACTGAACAAAACTACTATTTCGCTTTGCAAACACACGGGGCAAGTTTCTAGACATCACTGAAATGCACAAAATATCAACAAAACCCTCACTCATACATTGGCACATAACTCACTTAGGATCGGATCTATCCCGACTCTCTAGTCAAAACAGTTAAACAGCAGTGTAGCCAACTACCAATGCAATCAGTCTTCGAGAAGCGAATGGGCATAAAACCAAGCTGCCAAAGACATCATGGCCACAAACCCTCCACCACTTTTAAAACTCACAATTTTTCTTTATTTGAAGCAGTAACAAAGCAATGCAGAATGGTGATTCTTAAAGGACAAATGTCACCAAAGGCAAGTTTCCGCAAAATCTCCATTTTCTTTTATTTTTAGCATGCATCACTACTGTTCATATAGACCACTTTCGTAGCTTAACCCAGGTGGAACCTTTTCGCCTATTGGGATCCAGCTCATATTTTCAGGTAGAAGTACTCTTCGCTCAGGTTATTTTATGTAGCTTAACCCATGTAGTACCTTTTCGTCTAGGGGGATCCAGCTCATATTTTCGAGTAGAAGTACTCTTCGCTCACGCTTGTTTTACATAGCTTAATCCAGGTAGAATATTTTTACCTAGGGGGATCCAGGTCATATTTTCGGGTAGAAGTACTCTTCACTCGGGTTTGTTTTACGTAGCTTAACCCAGGTAGAACCTTTTCGCCTAGGGAGATCCAGCTCATATTTTCGGGTAGAAGTACTCTTCGCTCAGGCTATTTTACGTAGCTCAACTCAGGTATAACCTTTTTCACCTAGATGGATTTAACACTTTTTCAGTAACACGGGGTACCAACCCCTAGTTACATTCCTTTCGGTAATACAGGGTACCAACTCCTGGTTACATTCCGTTCAGTAATATAGGGTACTAACCCCTCGTTATATTTCTTTCAGTAATGTAGGGTACCAACCCCTTGTTAAATTACGTTCATTAATACAGGGTACCAACCCCTGGTTACATTTCTCCTTAGTGATACAAGGCACTAACCTCTGGTTACATTCCTTTCGGTTATACAAGGTACCAACCCCTGGTTATATTTCTCCTTAATGATACAGAGCGCAAACCCCTAGTTAGATTCCTCCTTAGTAAAACAGGGTACCAACTCCTGGTTACATTCTTTCAGTAATATAGGGTACCAACCCTTGGTTACATTCCTTTCAGTAATACAGGGTACCAACACTTGGTTACATTTCCTTTTGGTAACACATGATACTAGCTCGTGGTTACATATCCTCACATAGCTAGGTTATACTGTTGTCTTTGTCTTCCTTTCAACAAGTTAGATAGTTTATAGCTTTCTCTAACAACTCACAAAATTTCCCTAGTCCAAACTGGGGCAGAGAAATTTTGTTCGTTTTGTTCGTTTTTGATGGGACTACAGGCCCTGCCTTAAGTACAAGTGACGATTGAAGCTTGCAGTTTAAGTTTCTCATCAGAAGAGAGAAGTCGTTCGATCACAAGATACTAGTAGTTAGCTTTGATAATGTGTTAGTAGCCCATCTTCTCAAGATTCATTTTCTCAAATGCTGATCGGGAAATCAAGAAATTGATAATGAGCCATAATCTTTTCTTCAAAGGGCGTCAAGATCCAATCTAAGGTCAACGCAAGCGAGCAGGTCAAGAATCAATATTTGACTCTAGAAGACACATATATAGGAATTTTGTAAATCTTAGCTTGCAGACATATTTAGTTATCTTCTCTTTTTCTTTTGATGTAAGCAGCAAGTGACAGTAACAGCAACAATAGCAGCAACAACAGTCTTAACTCCAGTGTCCGGTAGTCCTAGCTACCAAAATTTTGCCAGAACTACACTGACCTGATTACTTTATAGCCAAGGATATGTAGGCAACCTCGGAACCAAGGTTCGGTCACGTTTTTCAAAAATAAATATGTTTTGATTGGAGTTACGCACAAGCAAAATTTGCTATAGCATTCATTTTACTTTGCATGAAAACTCTTTGTGTTCTCGAGCAAATAGGGGCAGTTGTAAATATCTATTTTTTTCTCTTTATATTTTTCCTATATTACATTGTTTTTAGGTTTATTGTGTGTGTTTATAGACTTTAGCATTAGATTATTAATTAATTTATTGAGGGGTTTAAAGGTTTGGATTAATGCCATTTTTCAGTTGAATTATGCACAAATCAGGCTCAACTTTTTAGCCCAATTCGGCTGACCCAGTCCAATTGTTGGCTTGCCAAGACCCGGATCAAAACGACGTAGTTTCATAATAAAACTACGTCGTTTCACTAAATGAAGCAAGATCAAATCTTACTCATCCATTCCATCTTGATCCAATTTGTCTCATTCACTATCTACCTAGGTATTTAAAGCCTAAAAAATCTGAAAATTGCCCCTATTTCCACCCATATTTCTTTTCTCATTCCTCTCTCTTCTCTCTCTTTTCACTCTCTCTTTCTCCCGAGCCGCAGCCCCTCCGTTGTAGCCAAACAATGCCCATTGGCGGCGGACCACCTCCAAACACCCCCAAATTCACACCATGTAATCTCCACAACCTCCTATTTTTATATCTCCAAACCAAATCCTTAAAAAAAAACCCTCAAACTCCTTGAATTTTAGATTTAGAAAACTTTAGCCGCCACTTCTTTTCCCAAATTCTTGAAGCTCTGGCCACTACCACCTCGCAATACCTAGACCAACAGATAGAGATCCTCAAGACCTATCCATTAATGTCAATTTCACCCCAAGAACACTAGTGTCACCGCCGTGATACCGCTGCCACTGCCATCGGACGCCATCACTACCTCGCCTCTGCTTAGGCTAGTCTCAAACTCGAAATACGACTTTGTTGTTGATGATTCCGTGACTAATCATTGGCTCACCAGAGTTTGCGATCATGATTTATCAATAAGAAAATTGTGCACGAAGTTCAAAGTTCTACCGAGTTGACATACCACCATTGTTTCGGCCACTTAAATTGTAAAATGGTAAAAATCCTATTCTATTTTCAATGCTGATTTTGTTTTCCAGATTATATTTTGTCTCTGATTAATTATTTTAGCATTAGTTTTTAAAGTTTGAAATGCTAAATATTTTTGTTTTTGCACTTGTTGAAGTAGTAGAATGGTTTTGTATTGATGAAAGATGAGGTAATGAAGGAATACTTGAGAGTATAGGGAACTTGTTTGGTTTCTTATTTACAACTTCAGAGACTTTTTGAGTACAAAACTCAAAAGTCAATTGTTTGGTAAGAAAATATATACTTTTGGACAGTTTTTGAACAAAAGTATGTCTTTGAATACTGAAGAGCAGATTTTATTTGGAATACTCTCTTTTGGACAAGATTGAACTCGAAAGTCTTGCCTTTTGAATTTTAGAGCAGATCTTGTTGAAACATCTATCAAAAAAAAGGAGACAATTTTTTAATCATGAAATGCTTGATTTTTCTCCTATAAAAAAACATACATCTTTAGAGTAGCAGGGAGATCTCTACTGACTAAAAAAAGGAGAGAATTTAGAGAGAGAAATTTCAGTAAAATCATCTTTAGTAGGTGAAAATTGTGAGCTTTGTGAGTGTTTCTAAGAGTGCAAAACCTTTAAGAAAAAATAGAAAGACTCTTCAGGCAATTTGTGAACTTGTTTAGCCACTAGTTTCAAGCATCTTTGTTGGTTTTCTGGGATGTCTTAACGCCATTTCTGCTGCTATTTTTTGCTGCTATTCTTGCTCATTCTACGACTGTATTTTTACAATACTGTGATCCATGTATTTATTTTACTTTGTATTGTAGATACTTGCATAAGTAATAAAGATTTGAATTTAGTTTGGATTGTTGGAACATGAATATATTCAATTTTATATAAGAATAAATATTATGATTGTGATTGAGCCTGAAAACGTGCTAGAAGTCAGTTAACATTAACTTTCTTTTACGTGGGTAGTTGAAACCATTTTTTTTTGTATGTTTATGGAGGTTAGTTTTGAATGCTTTATGTATAAAATATTGAAAATTGATTAGTGCTGAATTTTTGGCATGCCACTCTAATTTAGATCTTAATTAAGATAAAAGTGACAGCTTAATAAAGTGGTTGTTTATGCAATCATAACTTGGTAGAAATGGCTATTGTAAAATTGGTTGGGTCAATAATCTGGCCTTCAGATAGTTGTCTATGCAAACCCCAATTTCAAAGTATCCCGGGCCAAAACCTAAATTTCTGCAGGCTTAACTACAACAAGTTAAGGGCTGGCCCAATGTTAAAGTTGTCCAAAATGGGCCAGCAGTGTAAATGCACCAAAATTGGCCAAGCAGCCCCAATAACAAAGAAAGTGGCCCAATGCCATTTTAAACCCAATAAACAAAGTTGGTCCAAAATTTCAATTATCAGCTTTTCAAATAACTTTCAATTTGTCATATTTTCTTCTAAACTATGTAGCTTAATTACCTATGTAACTTAATAACCTTAGTAATTAATTTAAACGTTAGACAATTAGTAGGCGCGTTTTAACCTTTTCGCTCACAGATTTGCTTGCGTATAGTGATATTTAATATTCAATAAATAAATTCAATAATCACATACCGTATCTAATAGCTTTAATTAATTTCTAATTTAATCAATCCTTGGCTAACCGCATATTCGCTTGCGTAGCATGATAGTAATTTTGTATTAATTTTAAAAATTAATTTTCTCAAAGCACAATTGTAGTAACTTTTTTCCAAAAATAATAATAATAATATTAACGTGCTAATAATCCTTTGTCATGACTGCGGATTCTCTTGCGTAGCACTATTATGATAAAATTAATAAATTTTATCTCGATCACGCATTCGCTTGCGTAGTATCGTTATGACATCTTATCATTCAAAAATTCTTCAGTTTTTTCAATAATCAAGCAATAAAAGCGGATAAGTAAAACATAAAAATCTTATAAATCACAGTATGTCCAAAATTAATTCAGGCCAAGTTTAAGTCAATAAAGCGATCGTGCTAGAACCACGGGCTCGGGGAATACCTTACATCTTCTCCCCGGTTAACAGAATTTCTTGCCCGAACTTTGATTTCGCAAACCGATACAATAGAGTCAAACCTTCCTTTGACTAGGGATTCAAATAAAAGGTGACTTGGAACACCAGAAAAAAAAAATCAATTCCAAATGACGACTCTTTAAATAAAATAATCCCTACTCAAGTTTGTCACTTTAATTGCAAAAACTCTTTAACCTGTAATCCATAAAACACATATCTTTTCGGGGTAAAAGGGGGTGTGACACATATGCCACAAGAGACATACTATAGGCTTGCCCGTAGTGTAATACTCTACTAATTAAGCTCATTCAGTCAAGGATTAAGTAGGACTTTATTTGGTTGTAATGTAGGCTGCGGGATGGGTAGGATACATTTAGATATAATGCCTACACCTCCCTAAGCACTTTAATACATATAAATTAATAATTCAAACCCCACACCTATGTTGAACCAAACCACAACCTTCATTCATAATAGCACCAAGCTCCCAATTTCTTTAAGCACAGACAAAGCAAGATTTACCACTAGCAAAGAATAATTTTCTTTAGAATATATACACACCAACATTTTTTTTCTTTTTCTAGATTCTGATTTTGTCCTCTTATTTTTTCAATTCCCTACAAGTGGCTCTCACAATAATTTATTTCAAATAGTGCACTTTTTTCTTCTATGTAGTTCCACTCAAAACCCCAACCATACATCCACTTAGCTTTTAACAAGCCCATAAATATATTAAGTGCTCAAGAGAGATAAAAAGTTCAAAGATATTGTTAATTCAAACAAAGTGGATCAGGCTTGCAGTGTGGTTGCCAAAGAAATAGGATCACGGGCTCAACGGAATTAACTAGGATACACAACAATTAGGCGGGTCACAGATATATAATTGTCTCAACAAAGAAATGTCTATATCACTTCCTAGACTGAACAAGACTACTATTTCGCTTTGCAAACACACAGGGTAAGTTCTAGACATCACTTAAATGCACAAAATTACAACAAAAACCTCACTCATACATTGGCACATAACTCATTTAGGATCGGATCTATCCCGACTCTCTAGTCAAAACAGTTAAGCAAAGTTGCAATCACACAATTTAAGGTACTTATTTAGGAGTCAAGAACTGAGCCTAGGCGTCACAAATAAGGCACTCTTTTCTCTCAAGGTACAACAAAGTCAAGAAAAGTCATCTCCATTTAATACATAGCACAAGACTATACTACTCCTAATAAAAGAAAGAATAACTACACCTGATTCAAGAAAAACCCTTGAAAAAGAACCGCGGCATAAAGATAAACCAAAGGGGAATTATTACACTACCTACGAAAAAAAATAAAACAAACCAAAAGAAAATCTTTTTGTTCTTTTTCCTTCGACTTTAATCCCTCAAGAAACCCGTCGATGATATCCTTCGTTGGGAAAAATCGAAAACTTAAAAAAAATTTAACTTTTCTATCTCTAACTTCTACAACTAACAAAAAGGAAAACTAATACACACACACACACACACACACACACACACACACACACATACACACGCACACACACATGCATACACACATACATACATACATACATACATACATACATACATACATACATACATACATACATACATACATACATACATACATACATACATACACACACACAAATATCCTCCACCCCACACTTTAAGTTGTGGCATGTCCTCATGGCACACAATAAAAAAATATAAGGTAAAATAAACTTCCCTGATCATCTAGTCGGGGTCTGAGTCGAAGTCGGATTCCATTCCTCGCACCCGAACTAATGCACACATCCATGCGGACAACTTCTTCTCGGCCTTTTTTGGGTACACTCCACACTTATCTTTCTCGCTCACCACAGCCTTCTCTTTCGATCCCTTTAACTTCCACTCAACACTCGCAACTGGTTTGTCCTTTTGTGCCCCATTTGCAACATCCATCTTAAAAGTCACAGTCTCCTCACCAACTCTAAGCATGAGTTTTCTCTCGTGTATATCTAATATAGCTCTATCCTTTGCTAAAAATAATCTTCCTAGGATGAGAGAGACCTCCTTGTTTTCCTCCATATTCACCACTATAAAATCCACAGAAAATATAAACTTATCCACCCGAACTATTACATCTTCCACTATCCCCTCGGGTGTTATAGTCGTTTGGTCTACCAGTTGCAAAGATATGGGTGCAGACCTTATCTCTCCAATCTCCTTCTACATTTTCCTATAGATAGATAGAGGCATTAAATTAATTGAAGCACCTGAATCACATAAGGATTTATCAAAATTAATAGTTCCTAAAGAGAAAAGTATAGTAAAACTTCCTGGATCTCCACATTTTTATGGGAGTTTATTTTGCAATATCGCATTGCAATGCTCGGTGAGCTTGACCACTGAGGTCTCCTCTATTTTCTTCTTCTTCGTAAGGATCTCTTTCAAGAATTTAGCATAAGCAGGCATCTGTGAAATCACTTCTGTGAATGGTAAGTTTACATGAACCTGTTTCAGCACATCCAGAAATCTTCAGACTGCTTGTCCGGCTTTTCTCTACTTAGCTTTTGGGGAAAAGGTAAAGCATGCATATGCTTGCTCTCCTACGGTTCCTCCCTGCTCGAGTTTTCTCCCTTCTTCTTTTTCTTAGCTTCTATATAGCATTTCTTCTTCTTATCAACATCACTTTTTAGTTACTACCCACTTTCCTTTTCAAGTCTCATATCTTTCTAGGTTGGGGTGAGATCTTTCAACACTTGCCCACTTCTCAACATTACAACATTCACTATTTCTTTGGAATTTCTTTCTGTATCATTCGGGAGCGTTCGTAAGACCCTCTCAAATATTAGAGTAGCTAGTTTCCCAACCTGTCTTTCCAGGTTTCGAAAAGATATGCCCAGTTCTTTGATAGATGCACCATAGACATCAAGCCTCTCATATGTCTTGATAATGAAAGCCTTCATTAGATCTTTCATGCTAGACCGATTAGACTGTGGAGGCTGATATTGCTGCCTCTGCTGATTTTGAAAACCCGGAGCTCATTGTCCCTGAAATCTAGAGTTATTTTGTTGTCATGAGTCCTAGCTACCATTTTGTGAGTTCCACGAAAAGCCTGGGTGTCTCTGTCCCATAGGATTGAAATTATTACCACTCTGTTAGTTGCCTATATCAAAACTTCCCACATAATTTACCACTTTATCTATAGCTACGGCCTGACACTCATACGTTGCTTCAACTCAAAGTTATCCATTACTACTGGTGGAGGTCTGACACTGGACAATCCATGATTGTAGACTAGTCTGGTATAATCACCCAATGCTCTACCAGGCCTGGGTACTGCATTCTCAAATGGATCTTCAATCAAGGGTCGATTCAGATTGAACCTTCGACCCCCATCATCGTTGACAGTCTCATCAGCAGCTCTACGGGTTGCCTCAGCTACTATCCTTGTAGCTTCTTCTCATTGTTGTGTTACTTCTCTTGCAGCCAGATTTGCCTCATCTTCACCGTGATTAGCCATGTGTTCTTGGGTTAAAGGCTGCCCCCAAGAACTTTTCGGTGAGTTCTTTCTCTTTCCTCAACTTTTGCATACTCTTTTCTACCTCTGAGTTATATGGAATCAATTCCTTTGAAGAAGATCGAGTCATACACCAAAGGAGTCAATATGTTTCCTGTACACGGAAAAGGAAACCCATGAAGAATAAAAAATAAAAATAAAAAAAATAAAATAAATTACTGAATTAGCACCAAAAACTATTTTGAACACTATTGATTTCCAATCTCCGGCAACGAGGCCAAATTTTGACGAGCGCAAAATACACTTAAATTATGCTCGCTAATCAAAGATATTATAGTATAATATCGTATCCACAAGGATTGGATTTAAACAGTATTCTCGTAGCTTCTAGCTTGATTGCTATCCAGGTGGATCAACAGTTGAGATATATATGATTCATAATTAAAATTAACTAAGAATCTAAAGCTATTGACTAGTGACTATCAAGACAAGGAATAAGCAAATAAGGTTATCAATGGGACAAGGTAGGGTTTTGATAGGATAGGTGCAAGATAATTGTTCGGGATCTAACTCTAGATAGTTCACTTCTAATGTTCAAGTGAGTCTCTCGAATTCACTCACTTATTGGTTCAAACGTTCAGCAGAAACTTCTCTCTCTATTAAACCTTAACCTCACGAGACGAACCAAATTAAGCACTGTGAAGATATGCAAGAATGCGTAGTAGATTGGTCTTTAGGAAAACTTATTTCGATTATTCTCCTAACCAGGTTTAATCAATGATTCAACTAGCCTCTTTCGAATACTTAAAAGAATCTATGAACTCAACCAACAATATAATGCAAAGATATCACAAGTTATGCCTATCTCGATTATATGAACTAGTGAATATAGATACAATAATTAAATCTTCCATAACAATTCAATACATAAATCTAGAGTTATAATTTATAAACAATCATCAATACACTAAATCCATCAAACCCTAAAGGAAACTACTTCATAGACATGGAGAAATTCATCACAAATATAATTAAAGTATAGAAAAACATAGATTCGGTCCAAACTCGGGTCTTGAGTGAGGAAGGAATGATGAACTCATCCTTAGCTTCCTTAGGTTGAAAGTATGTCAAAAGTCCTCTCAAAAACGTATTTCTAGTGTATTGATACCAAGTAGGAACGAACCCGGATGAAACTACCCTCTTTGAGCTGAAGTGGAAAAACCTACAAACTTTTTACACTTCATGCATCGCACTATGCTACATAGGGTGCGTATCATTAGTGTATTTTGCTCGGTTGTAAACTCTCTGAGCTTAGCTTGTCTAACGAATTTTTGTACTAGTGCGACGCTTAATGCCACGCCTTATGCGACACACTAGTACTTTTTTTTGCTCTAGCCCTTGCTCTTTCTTCCAACTTTCGTATGCAACGCCGGTCCACGAGCCCCGGACGCGATCCCGGTTTAATTCCTTGGGTTTTTATTCAGATTTCAAAGCTCCAAATTATCCGATTTAGCTCCAGAACATCTTCTTAACTCGGCATCATCTCCTACAAAGCATAAAACACACAATAAGTGTAAAACACTATCAATTAAAGCTCAAACACAAGTAAAGTATAGTGAATTAGTGTGCAAAATGCGGCTAAAATACGTGTTCCTAGCCTACCATCAATTACCATATACCTATTTACCTTCTAAATTATCAACGTTTGTCTTCTTTTTATTTTTATTTTAAAAAAATATAATATTATAATCTTTTTTCTCTTTTAATTTATATTATGGTTTTACTTATAGAATAAATAAATTTTATTTATAAATTAAAAAGATAAAAATAGTATTTAAGCATGTATAATGTTGGAATAATAAAATGTTGAGAATAGTAAAAATATTAATCAGAATAATTTATTAGTAATGATATTTTTTATATTAATAATGAAAACTCAAAATTTATTTACATAATTGAGAATGAAAGAAAATAAATGTTTTAAAATATATATAATCTATCAACGTAATATAAAAAATAATTATTTAAAATAAAGATATTATTATAATATGCATTATATATTCTTGAAAATTATGCTCAATTATATTATTATTCCGATATTATTTATGCTAGAAAACTTTTTTTATTTTAAAAATAAATTTATTTGTTCTTTAGGTAAGTCCATAATGTAGATTAAAAAGAGAAAAAAATCATAATATTAAAAAAAGATAAAAGTTGATAATTTAGAGGGTAAAATAGGTATTTGACAATCAAAAGTTTGAGAAATCTAGTCGAGTGGCATTCTGAGTGTTATAGGCATAATTAAGTGATTTTTCTGTTATAAACAAAAGAAAGATAACTTTACTAGATAACTTCGGATAATTGAGTAACCATTTAAATAATGGACTCTACTATATAACTTTCATTTTTAGTTAAGTAGTGTAGGGTTCAAATTGGGCTTTTTTCACCAAAAGCCCTCCTCTCATATTCACGGACTAGCTCCTATCCCCCCCCCCCCCTCCCCCCCCACAAAAAAAACCCCTAAAAAATTATCTCTTTAAACTTTATAGTGTTACCATGGAATTACTTAATCGTAGCTAGTGAGATATGATGACGGTGATAATAGAAAGTTAAAATGGCAACAACTTTTAGAGTAATTTTTATCAATCTGGGAAATATAGAGTATGTTTCTTTTTTAATTCAGCTACAAGATAAATAATTTCACGCTTAGACTATGGGATTCGGAGATACTGTTTTGTGCATCAATTGATACACATACCCACATTAAAACTTCTTTTAAAAACAATCTCACGGCCACAGTTGAACTGCTAGTTTCGAAATAAGATACCAAAAAAACTAAGCAAACTGCCTAATAATTAATTTTTATGAGTAATTAGCATAATAGATCCAGTCAAACAAAGATCGTGTAATGTGATTGTGAACTTTCCCCAGTTGGTTCCACCTTAACCAAATTCTGAGCCACAGAGGTATTATATGTTACTTGAGGATGGCTGATTTCAACTTCATATTCCCCATGAAAAAGTGAAGCTTCAAAGAAACCATTTTCATCGGTATTCCCCGAAAAATCCTGGTGATTCCATTCCTTAATAATTTTGTCTACAACATCTCCAGTAGGCAAATTCTTGAAATTATTATCAGTCAAACACATCCTGTAACATCCTTTAGGATTCCATGGTGCCCACATAATTATCCCTTTCACTCCTGGATGTGTATGTACCTCCCTTATTATCTCCTCCAAATATATTTCCTGTCCAAATTGAAGATCACCAACTCATGAATTAGAGGTTAATTTCACGTATTATTACTGAGATTTACCCACTGTGACAATAAATTTACAAAATTGTTACTAGGCACATTAAAATAACTAAAATTTTACCCCTATGAAAGTAAAATTCACAAAAATATTTTGTGTTACATTAAAGTAACTCAACTATGTATGTATTGCTCAAAAAATACAAATGATCATAGGTTCAAGTTTTTGACACGTTACTTGTTATGTCATGCAGTACATTTCATGTAAGAAAATTAAAAAGTTCTACCGGGCAAAAATTTCGTTTACCCATATTTTAAATAAAAGACAATTAAAAAGACCTTTAAATGGAGCCAAAAGAATAAACAATTACGATATAGATATGTTCAGTTCCTAAATCCAAACCCTTTTTTATATTGTAATTGTTTTTTTCCCTTTCAAACTCAATAATTAAGGAAGATTACCTGGTTGGTGGTATTTGCAACATCTAACTCGGTGATCCAAATTGGCAATCCAGCTGAAGCAAGCATATCAAGAGAAGATCTTATATAAGGCAAATTTGGGGTGACAAAATGTCCCTGGAGTCCAATTCCTAAAGGGCCATTGTAACCATGGGATCGAAGCTCTTTAATCTTTTCTAGGTACTTAGCTGGATTTGAAGTTCCATCAAATCCATGTTCAAGCGTATTGAATTCATTCAAGAACGGAATTGCCTTGCTATCAATTTCATTAGCCTTTTTGTAGTAAACAGCAGACGCATTCTTCCCTAGCATCTGCTCTAAGAACGAGAAATGGACATTTTCATTCACAACATCCCAATGAATAAGTTGGCCTAAATATCTATTCATCACTGAATTTATCCTTCTTGATGCAGCTGCGGATAACTGTGCTGGTGAAAGATAGCGCGTCCACGTGGGCATATTCTGAGGATTATCCCAAAAGACATTGTGGCCGCGGACTTTAATGTTATATTTTTGGACAAGACTAAGCATAGCATCAGCTACGTTGTAGTCTAGTTGGCCGGGGATTTTCTCGTTGGCGTACCATTTCATTTCGTTTTCGAAAACTGTGTATTTAAATCTTGAAGTAAACCATTCTTGGTAGGCTTTGTTGTTTAGGATGTGTTGGCTTATTGCATTGCCAAACGGGAAATTGTTCTTTTGTTGTGCCAGGGAGACAGTTGCGTTTGGTAATGGTTGGCCTTGAGAATCCACTGCTTGGATTTTCACTCTAGCTTTGCGTACCTGCGGCATTTTCTAGTGATTTTTTAGAATTTAGCTTACATAAACTAATTGGTTTTAATACTATCAGAAAAGTTACAAGATAATACATGCAACCTATAATAAGATTGTAACATGCTATAATATGTTAAAATCATTGACAGCATAAAAAAAATTATATTATTGTCAATATATATAAATTAAATTCATTTTAAATGAGAAATCTCGTGAAATAAAATTAAACATATCGTAAGAACTAGTTAAGTTATTCTCCTTCATATTTATATATATAGGATTAAAGCAGTCACAAGTTTGCTACGTAATATTTTTTTTATATATAGAGAGAGAGAGTGTTTTCAATTAATTAACGGTTCAGTGAGATGTATAATATTTAATTTCATTCACCTTCTCAGTGCTTTGATCTTGATGAAATTTCCACTCATCTAGAGAAAATGGCTTTACTGATATGCTATCTGCCCATAGCTCAACGACTGTGTTGTTTGCCTAGGAACAGACAAGGGAATTAAGTGAAAATAAACAAATTAGGTCCAACAATCAGAATTTTGTGTTTGAAAACATAATAGTACTAGCTAGTACATTTTATTCTGTTTAAGTATGGTTATAGAATATGAACAATGACTAATAATTATGAAAAAGTGAAAACTCACTTCAAGATATAGCTCGACAGGACCAGAAATATTGAGCACAAAACCACCTTTTAGCATAGACCAGCAACCAGAACGAGCAATAGCCCATCCACTACGTTGGATGCCAAATGCTGTTCCGAATGCAAGAGCTACGTGAATCATGTCTCCTTGGCTCACTTGTACCCAAGCTGCAATTGAATTTCAATACATATACATTTTGACCGATCAGTAACAACCATCTCCTATAATATATATGCTACATCGACGACACGGCTTGAAAATAATGGTCAAAATTAAAACAAACAGTTGGGCAAAATCCTTGTGTACGCCGTATGCGAAAATACCTGAAGTTACGTAGTGAGTATCCTTTTGCAAGAAATATTTTTGGGTAAAACCATGAACGGCTCCTTTCCTGTTGGTAGCCACAATGAAAGTGTTATTAGTACTGCTGGACATCCTAGTGGCCATATTTGCAAATCCAGATTTACTCCAGCCCTTTAGTCCCTCATTCATGTCTGGATTCACGACTATTCCTCCATTGTATTGAGCTCTGAGAGGATCTGCCAAACACTGGAAGCATATATATATGTTAAACATAGCTGAGCAAGTTATCTGTTAAATATGTTAAAATATAGTAGGGGTGTACATCACTACATGGATCGGACCGGATTGGTTCGATTTTTATCAAAACCAAACCAAACCAAACCAACTATATCGGTTCGGATTGGTTCGGTTTTGTCGTGTTTTTCGGGTTTTTCGTTTATTAAATATTATTTTAATCTTACTTTGTTAAATTTTTTATAAGTAAATATATGTTTAGTAAAAATTTAAAAAATTACAAATATATTATCTATTAAAATATTTTTATGGGAGAATTTTTTTAGTAAGACATGATAATTATTTTTTTAGTCGTTTCACAATAACTTTTCGTTGATGTGCACTTTCAAGGTTAATTGAATTTAGTAATTAAACATAGAAATCAATATGATACCTAAATAATAATAACCACTTCAAATTCAAAAAATATATAAAAATTTAATATATCTTGACATATGAATAAGGAAGAACAAAAAGAGATTGACGCATTTCAGTAACACTTGATAAGAAAGTGATCATACAATCCATTATTTAGGGTTAATAAATATGGAGCACTTCATATTCTATTAAATATTTTATCGCATAATAGAATCTCAAATATTTCTAAACATTTTTTAAAGAAAATTATATATAAAATCTTAAACGTATATATATAAAACTTATACATTTATATGTCGGTTTGGTTCGGGTTTTTTACTCAATACCAAACCAAATCAAACTAAACTTAGTCGGATTTTTTTAATCAGTTCGGTTTGACTTTTCAGTTTGGTGTGGTTTTTTGGTTCGGTTTGTACACCCCTAAAATATAGTATATAAATTATTTGCATTGTCGGTGAATATACTAAATCCTCTTCAGAAAATCTGGAGTTCAAATCCTCCAGGTTGTAAAATATTATAAAGATAGCAGTAGTGGAAGCTTGCCTCAGCTGTGAAGCTATAATCGTAATCTTCAGCATAAACTTCAACCCCTACAAAAGCAAAGGCACAAAAAGTAAAAATAGAGGATATATAAATCTATACGACCCGTCACAGAAAAGGCATGCGTATATCAAAATTTAAAATTTGTGCTTGATTTTGCTTCACCAAAATGTCAAATATTCTTTGAAGGAATATTATTCCTTTGCATTATTATTTTTGACTTAATCAGTGCATTTTTCGTTATATTGCAAGTAATTTCTTCTTTTACTCGTCTTGGAAAATGGAAAGAGAAATATATATATTTGTTTGCAATTTAATTAGTATGTTTCAACAGTGTATCAAATCAATTGGCTAGTAGTAACGAAAAACCAAAGGTCTTAACTAATGATTTATCAAATAGGCTAGGCTTAATTGCAAACCTGGATAATAAACAAGGAAATAAATCACAAGCCAAGGTAGAAAATTCTCCATCTTCACGGTTTCCATGGCCACGAGTTCGCTGTTTCAATCACAATAACACTAAAAATTAGAGTATATACAAAAATAAAAATAAAAAATAACTTAAGACAAAAATTAAAGAAGATATGCATCTCCCAGAAAAGTATTGGCTGCAAAACCGCATTTTTCCAAAAAAATTCCTGATGACAAATACTTTACTTCCGTTTATTACATGCACGTGCCCTTCAATATAAAAGAAATAAAATGAAAAATGTGTGCTATCCTTCCATGTTTGATTACCTCTAGACTTTAACTCTGGGATGGTGGAATGGAGATAAATAATATACTACTTTAAAACACTTGATATTGTGTTTACTCGAGGTGTCGGATTAAGCTATGAATGCATGAATATATATAGTTGAAGCCTGTACATTTTAGTATGTGTTAATTAATTAATTAATATGGAAATTATCTTGTAATTGTAGTTTTTTTTTTATTAACATGACTTGAGCTAGTACTAGTACTAAGAGATTCAAGTCAATGCTCTAAGCTACATTTGACACGAATTAATGAATTTTCCGACGACGTTCAGTTGTCCTGCCAAACCCAATATAAATGATCATGTTATGAATATAATAATTTGCTTGTGGAAACTAAGGAAATACACGAAATAAACAAAACTTTTTCAACGTTTTGGTCATGCGGTCCATCTCGGACATATAATAAAATTTAATTATATTTATACATGGAAACACGGTTAACCTTCAACCTGAGTTTGGTACATGGTAGTGAATGTCATTGTCAAGGTTTACTATTGTAAGGCCTTAAACCCTCGTATTAAAAAGTAATTTGGAATAATAGGTTTTAAAGCATCGTTTAGGTGTTACTTTTCGTCAAAATTATTTAATACGATTTTCCTCATCACGATTATTTATGAATCTTAAAAAATGTTTCCGAACCATTTCTAATGGGAGCTTTTGATACTTGATGGTGACAATGGCGGTTCCACATTGAACCAAGATGTGTCAAGCGATATTCATTCGCCGATAAATTACACTACTTTGTTAAATATTTTATTTTATTTTATATATATTTACTATACGTTGACTTTCCTTGACTTTTCGATATATCTAATTATTTATATTTTGACATCCTTTGATGAAAATTCTGGATCCGCGTGACAATTTGGAAGTTCCTGTTGATTGTATCCGCTCTTTGTAAGCTACCGGGAAATTTTGCCTTTAATTAACTTGCATTGCATGCATATGGAGATTTTGAAAAATGAACATGGAAAATAGTACTTTATGACTTTTGGTTTTGCCCCCCTCTTTTCTCTTTTGAATGATTCTTTTCCCCTACTAGAAGCATGCATACACCTTTTTCATTTGACTGACCATAACCCCGACTAGTACTGGTGTTACTTTTGGCATAAAAAAGGAGTAATTTTTCATCTCAATCAATATTAAATAATCCAATGATTACTGATTCACGTATTATAGTTTTTTATTTCAATTTCTGTATAACTTTGTTCGTGAACTAAATGATCTCTTTTATGTATTTTGTCCAAATAAAAGGCTAGAATTACGCGTGGCCATGTAAAAATTGGATGAGTTAATTAACAGGTCACCCCACAGTTCCTCAACGTTTGATTATATAAAGAAAAATGTTGGGCAAAGATTGAGAAATGAGAAGCAAGCCATAATCCAATCCATCCAACATGTATTTTTGGTGAATTTATGATTCATTATATTAAAAATATAATATATAATATATAATATGAATATTTACAATCTTATCGTTATTCAGTAAATGAGGAAATAGATAGATAAAACTAAAGCTGTTATGATATTTTAGGTGTTTTATCCCCCATAAAGCTTATTATGGATAATTATCTCATGTTGAATCCGGTGTAAAATAACACTAGAAATACCATATAACATTGGTCTTGCTTATACCGGAAACGAAATGCAAACCTAACATAATATAAAATAATACCAAACTTTATACCAAAAAATTTTCCTAATCCAAGTAAGCAAATGAATGTTTAAGGAGTTGATTTCTCCGTATAATAGCATGTTTGCACAAGCTTCTTCAAGCTGAAAAGTAATATTTTTCAAAGTTGAAGTGTTTGGCCAAGCTTTTGGAAAAAAAAAATTACTTTTGAGTAGAAGCAGAAACAGTTTTGGAGAAGCAGAAAAAAATAGTTTTTTCCTATAAGCACTTTTTTGAGAAGCACTTTTGAGAAAAAATACACTTAGAAATACTTTTTAAAAGCTTGGTCAAACACTAATTGTTGCTTAGAAGTGCTTTTTAAATTAATTAGCCAAACACAAACTGTTTTTTTTCAAAAATACAAAGCGCTTATCAAAATAAGCTGATTTTTCTAGCTTGACCAAACGGAATATAAGTGTAATATATCATAGCTCAACTTAAATATGTTAAGTTATTAAGTTATGACGTGTCACTCAACCTATCTCTAATCTAAGTAAGTTTTGAATTAGTTGAATTATAACTCGTTTATTAATTCAGCGGGCTTTAACTTCCAAACTGAGAGATCCCCGCACCATTGACACACTACCATGTGTGGTTGTGTAATTGAGGGACAACTTTTTTGTTTACTGAATCATTAAGCGTGGTTTTGTGACCGGGAGATAAGTACGGGGGATATTTCCGTGAACGCAAGAACTTAAGTGTGCAAAGTATAATTTCAAAAACTGAAGAGGTGGCGGGTAAAATTTCATCAAATTGGGGCAAAATCAAAAGGAGCGGTCTTTGCCGTTTTATGTGAAAATTTTAGCCTTCTCGTGGAAGCAACCAATCAATGGCGAAGAAGCAAACCTCAGTAGGAAGCGAAGAGCCTTCTTCCTCTCGCCCATGGGAATCTTATCACACAGTCTACACCAATGCCAAAGCTGGTAATTTTAATTTTTCTTTTTTTGAAAATTTAGGTATTTCCAATCATTTTAATGTAATTAATTGCTAAATTCATCTGTATAAAGTGTAATTCCACAAATTAAATGTCCCTGAATAGAGCGGATTGTATAGCGAATTGATTGATTTGACTTTACTTGTTCAAACCACTGTAAAAATTGTGCTGGATGATTGAAATTGTAGGAATGGAAGGAGTGGACAAGGAAAAAGTGCAGAGAATAGTGTATGAAATGAGTAAAGGGTCAAAGTATTTTGAGAATGAGGAAAAGAAGGACGCTTATATGAAGCAGAAAATTGAGAACATGCGTGCTCAGTACACTAAACTTACTCCACAAGATATATCTCATCATCAGAAGGTAATTTTTAATGTCAATTAGGAAAATGGTTATGTTTCAAATGTGTCATCTGTGTTCTCTGCACACACGATTTGATGTGTATCGGTTGCATTGAGTGTCTTTGACTGAGTATCTATGCTAAAAAATGTTGTGCCGGTGCAGCTAGAGAAAAGATTTTTAAAGTCTAGGATCAGTTGACTGCTGCCATATAAAGATACACGGAGTTTATAATTATGAGATTCCAAATGTGAGTTGAATGAAATTCAATTAGTTTTGCGCTCAGTGGGGATATGAGAAGGGCTGGGGGTGGAAAAGAAAAGAACAAAGATGTGCGTGGACGTGTTTTATCTAAGGATTATTTTGAGCATCATCTGATATTGAAAACTGCGTGGTACTTTTCACTATGGGCATGGCCTCATATGATACTATTGAAGCTTCATCCAAACTTTAATAGACGTGCTGTTTTACAGTTAGCTTTTCTTGAGCTGGCATTGCCCCGTCCCTAGTGAGAAAACTGTTGTTACTTCTAAGTCTTAAATCTAGCATCTCTTTATTATTAAATGTCACGTCAAGGGCTCAAAGTTGGTTCGCTAGAAAATTAATAGTTGGAAGTAGTTGTTAGTTGACAGTAATCCCATCCTTTCATTTAGGTCATGAGATCATCTACTTCTCTTGCATTGTAGCTTTGGCTTTTCCTTTTCCCCCTTATCTCTGTTAGGGCGCTGGGTGGCTTTAACTGAATAGCCAACTTTTCACTATTTTCTTTTGATATGAGATTCTTTTTTTTTTTTTTTTAAATAACTTTTGCCTAAGAATATTACTTCTTCTTTTTTGCCAGATGGCTGACAAAAGGATTTTAGAGCTAGAAGTCACACGTGATTTGTCAAGGATTTGGCTGCACGTGGATATGGATGCTTTTTATGCGGCTGTTGAAACTTTGTGTAATCCTTCATTAAAAGGCAAGCCAGTGGCTGTTGGCAGCATGTCCATGATTTCCACGGCTAGTTATGAGGTTCGAATTTCAGATGAAGAGCTTTTAGGTTAATTGAAGATGCTTGCTGCACGAATGTGGCTGGTGGATGTTCATGTTTAACTCATTTACAGTTTATCTTTCAGATTCCTATTCAGTGAAGTTTGTTGTTGCTTTTTCTTTTCTTTTTCTTTTTTTGAAACATCATGAACTCATGCTTTATAGGCCCGTAAATTTGGTGTTCGTGCTGCGATGCCTGGATTCATTGCACGCAAACTATGTCCAGAATTATTATTTGTCCCTGTAGACTTTCAGAAGTATACTTATTACAGCAACTTAACAAGGAAAGGTTGCATACTGTACTTCTAAGGACTTTGCAATTTTTGATTGGTATGTGCCTAATTATTTGGATTATTAATCCATCTCTTCTATAGTTTTTCAGAATTATGATCCAAACTTTCTGGCTGCTAGCTTGGATGAGGCATATCTAGATATTACTACTGTTTGCAAAGAGAGAGGCATTACGAGTGAAGAAGTTAGTCTACAGTAGATCTGTTCCATCTTTATCTATTTCCATTAGAATTTCCTCCCAATCTTATGTATCCTGCTTTACCTTACCCTTGACTTTGTTTGTCGGTATCTTGCTGATCCTCCCTTTTTTGGTTGTTCCACTCCTTTAAGGTGGCTGATGAGCTCAGACAAAGTGTACACCTTGAGTCAGGTCTCACGTGTAGCGCTGGAGTGGCACCAAACCGCCTACTTGCTAAGGTATTGGAAATGAATTATTTTATGTTAGTTTCCTGTCCTCTTATGAAATGAATATTGCGTTTTCTACATAGACCATTCTTGAGGCATCTACAGGAGGCATTAGTTTTTGCATTCAGGCTATGAGCATCATCCAAAGTAGTATATCTGGGTATGCCTCACCCAATCTAGGAAATAATTGCATCATAATTTTCGAAAACTATGAGCAACGATGCTTCACAGCCAAGGCACCCACGGTCCAGCTATTCGTACTTTTTGTATCAAAATGAAGATGCGGATTTCTGAATCATAACTTCTCTGTTCCTTCTCACAGGTTTGTTCAGATATCAACAAACCCAATGGCCAGTTTGTTTTGCCAAATGATCGAAGTGCTGTCATGACGTTTATTTCTTCACTTCCAATAAGGAAGGTATTGAGAGTAGCTGTTTTTAGGCTCTTTGGTTTGTGAAGCATCTCCGTTCCAATTAGGCAGTTCAGTTCTGCTTTTACATTTTCAGATGTAGGTTTATAATCTGACATTCAGGAAACTATGTACAGATTGGGGGCATAGGTAAGGTCACCGAATGCATCTTAAAGGATGTCTTTGAAATAACAACCTGTGCGGATATGCTGCAAAAGAGTAGTTTCATTTGTGCCCTGTTTTCTCGTTCTTCAGCAGGTTTGTTAATGATATAATCCATCTCTTCTGTTTCCCCTTAATCTGACAAAAACACAACCTAGAACTATTTTCGTAGAAATTTCCAGCTCATTTGAGCTGTATACTGTGATGTTCTGTTGTGTTTGAGAGGTCTTCTTCAAATTTGATTAACTGGTGTGGTCACTGCTTGTTTCCTAATTTTGCCGTTCTTACTGTTTATGATGGATTCTTCTGTATATTGACAACATATCAGTTGCCTCTTTTTTGCAGACTTTTTCCTTTCTGTCGGTCTAGGGCTTGGCGGAACCGATACTCCTCAATATAAGATGCGAAAGAGTATAAGTAATGAAAGAACCTTTTCGGCCACTAAGGATGAAGCTTTGCTTTTTCAAAAATTAGGTATGGTTTTAGGCTTTCTATCGGGTTTGTGCTTGCCCGACCTATACATATGTTTTCCCCCCCTCAGATTTTAGCATGGAGAAATCTTCCTTCAGCCGGAACTTTTGCATGTGTTTTATAATCATTTGGTATGATCTCAATGTTAATTTCATCAACTTTGGCTTGCAGTTGATCTATCAGAGATGCTTTCTGCTGATATGATAAAGGAAGGTCTTTTTGGGCGAACATTGACACTAAAACTGAAAACCGCATCCTTTGAGGTACTTCCAACATTTTGGTTTAATGACTTCTATTACATAAATTTAAGTAATTTCTATTTAAAATTAGCTTATATATTCAAAATCTCCAGGTTCGAACTCGAGCGGTGACTTTGCCTAGTTACATTTGTTCAAGTGAGGAAATCTTGAACCATGCTTCAAAGCTGCTGAAGGCCGAATTTCCCGTTTCTTTGAGACTCATGGGTGAGCGGTTTAACATTGTTCAGTGCTCTTAATAAATATGCTGTCTTGTGTGGTTTCCCTTCTGTTAATTGCTCAGTGCTACAAAAAAGCTGTGATTGTTTCTTTTTTCTTTTTAATTTTTTTGTGTGGGATTATATGGTTATTCTGTTCTTTGGAAAGGAATCAAGGACGTTCATCAATTAAAGATACAAATTTATGTGTGGCTGAAATCATCTAAAAATCAGGCAGAGTATCTGTAATAATTTGTATTCCTTTGTTACCACGATACGCTTCAAAACAATGTTTTTAAAAATAAAAAAAAAGATTATAAGCTGTCTTGATCAAATGTTGGTCCAGCTTTTACATCTTGGGGGAATAAAGCCATCTATCTTCCTTCTGCGTAATTACTGCATATGGAGAGTGAACAAGGATGTTAAATACAAAGTGTTAAAATCTTCAATTTGGTTTGAAAAGACAATCCACGATATCAATTTCAATCGGTAGCATTGTGTAGCTTGCATTTTGTAAAGTTTATCTCTCCAAAACTTTAATGAAGCTCTACTATCGAATTAAAGGGGAGGTTACGGCTAGTAATGAATAGAACATTTGAAAGCCCATAATTTCCCGTGGTGAAGAAGGATAACATTATGAGGCAGGCAGGCAAAAGGAGCAATTATGGAACACAGTCTCATAGATTTTTTTGATTCCTTAGGTTATTTGGATTTGCTGTAACTTTTAATTGTAGTTATTGGTTAAACCATGATTTATGAGTATACTTTGGGCAACAAAAATCCCAAAACAGAATTCAACTCCATTTAAATTGTTTTCTCTTCCCTTAGCTATAAATGACATGTTGAGTTGTCACTCTTGAATGTTGTGTTATTTGACTGCAAATTTCCAGCATGAGGCATGTTGACCAATCAGTTGAACTTTTCCATCAGGACTTCGTATGTCTCATTTCAGTGAAGACAAGAATGGCATTCCGCCTGATCCTACACAAAAAACCCTTTCAGATTTCATTCTTGCCAGAGATGCTTCTGGAGGAAAGACGAGTGATTGCAGGCCCTTGGTCTCTGATGTTTGTGATAATACTTTCTCAGTTGATTTGAATTGTTATCCTACCTACTCTGCTGAGACATCTTGTGATCTGCGTGACTCGTCAATGGAGAACCAGACATCAGATTCTACTTTCAGTCGCAGTATATTAGGCAACACTAATGAAGAAGTGAATGGAACTGTTGTACCTCAAAGTAGTGAACCTAGAGCTAAGGTATACTTTTCCCCCCAAAGAGCTAAGGCATACATATATCACCAAAGAAAAATTTGTGATTCAAATACTGTGGTTTCTAATTTTCAACATGTGTTTGTATTCAGGTTCATAAACCAACAAATACTGATCATAAAATGAAGTTTGAGAAGATCGACTCTTATACAGGACAATTGGAGGCATGCCCCCGGGATAATTGGCAAAATGGTTTTAGCTGTGTAGATGATGAAGCAGGGTCTATATCAGATCGGAAGCAATTCTTTGTTTGGGTTGATGACTACAAATGCTCTATATGTGGTATTGAGCTGCCGACAAGTTTCATTGAAGAAAGGCAAGAACATTCTGATTTTCATCTTGCTGAAAGGCTGCAAGGTGAAGAATCAGGTAACAACCTCAGGAGTTTTGTGCCACAACAGAGGTACCTTCTACTTCATGATGTTACTGATACAAGAATATATTTCCGCGTCCTGCTAAGTGCTATGGTTTCGATTATTTCTCTTCCTTTTGTTTTCCCTTTCCCTTCTCAGTATTGGCAGTGTCGTCTCATTTTTTCTGAATTCTTGTTAGGGCTGCCCCAAAATGCCATACTGGAAGCAGCGGTCGGCTGAAAAAGAAACAGAAATCATCTCCAACTGCTAGCAAATATGTACCAATTGATGCGTTCTTTGTCAAAACAAACCAGAATTTTTGAGAGGCATAAAATAGTGAATCTATTTATTCAGAAAATAATGACAAATCTATTTCTTTATCCATATATTCTTTGTATATAATTGTGTAAATCCTTGTATATAGTAAACAGATGCAACAAGTGTTATAGTTAACTTCAAAGCTAGTAGACCAGATTTGCTGACATGAACCAGCAATGTATTGTTAGTCTAATTCGTGTATTATCTACAATACTACGTCCTCTTACGTTGCTACTGTTTTATTCAAATGATACTGCTATCAGTTATGGTCGTATGGTGCACTTTATCAAACCCGTGATGACCAACATTGAAAAACAAATGGCGGAAATTCTTTTGCGATAGGGGAATCAGTAGTTTTCCAGCAAAATTATTGGTGATAGTTATTTTTGAAAATTCCTTAAGTTTACGCTACTAATTCCGATCTCCTATCGTGCTTTGCTTTTGCAATAGGTGATGAGTATTAGGCCATGGTATGTTTAACTCCTGTTCTTTGTTTTACCTTGGCAAATTACTAAACCTTCGTACTTCCCCTCGTCAATGTTTTTGATGAACCAGTGTTATAGGGAATGTGAAATTCATTCACTTTATATGGATGAACGGACAAGAGTGGTTGCTCTAGTGGTGAGCACCCTCCACTTCCTTCCAACGAAGAGGTTGTGAGTTCGAGTAACCCCAAGAGCAAGGTGCGGAGTTCTTGAAGGGATAAAACCGAGTATCTATCGGAAACATCGACCCCACTAGTGGATTATACTGGGTTGTTGTTGTTGTTTTTGTTGTTTATACAGATGAGCGAATCATATTATGTGATTAATTGGGATTATATGAATTGATGCTTTATGCTCAAGAATAAAATATTATGATTAGTAAAAAAAAGTTCAGCTATTATGATTATTTGGAAGATAATAACTCCAAATGCTCGATAAATTCTTTCTTTTGCACAAATTACAGAGTTCAAAATTGAAATAAAAAGTAAAATTGATACGATGTAAAAATATTTTCGACCTTGTTATATCCTCACCCTCACCTCCTCTCCTGCTCTATCCCTGATTTCCCTGCTCTACTCTACCCGAAAATAGGAGAAATATATACTCGAAAATGATATCCAGAAAAGAGAGAGAGGAGAGAAGAAGAGTTTAGTACTGTTATGTCTACTTTGTAAGAGATTCCACAATTCCATATCCTCAAAATTCTGGAACAATGAGTTCATATCCTTACACAAAATGCCCAACTGCTGTCAGAAACTCCACAACTAAATTCCCTTATCCAGAAACACCAACATCTGGGAAGCAAATTATTTCTTATCCTTTCATTATTAAAAGTAAACCCCTCATATCCCAGATTTCAGTCTCCAGTAGCTCATCAACAAGAACCTACAGTGCTAGTTCTGAAGACAAATATCCCACTATGTCAGAAATAATGGAAGCATCAAGATCCCAAAATCTTGATCTTCAGCTCAAAACATTGGGACCTTTTTTTGGAATAACAGCTAGGAGCTTAAAAACCCAAAGGGAACTTGGAAAAACTGAGGGTTTGATAAGGGTCTGGTTTCAAGGTAAGATTCTACACTTGGACTCCATAAGACTAAAGAGAGAGACTTTGGGGATGGAAAAATCAATATTTGGGATTGGCTTGTTCATTGGAGCAGTTGCAATTAGGCATGGTTATGATTCTGGTTGTGGAAAAGCTGAGTTGCTGGCCATTTATGACACTGACCTTTATCACTCCAAGGTCATTCACCACTCCCTCTTCCATTTCAGTCACAATTTTTGAGTTCATGATTTATTGCATAAAAATGTGTTCTTTGGTGTAGTTTTCTCCTTCTGAGTTAACTAACCCATTGATGCATTGTTTCCCCCGTCTTTGGATTGGGACCTCAGAACTTTATTTATTTATTTTCTGCAAGGTTTGTATTCACTGGCTTTGTTGTTGTTGTTGTTGTTGTTTGCTACAAGGTTTGTATTCACAAAAATTATTGGCTCTTGAAATGAAATGGCTCCAATTAATTTGAGATTGACGCTATTGATTGGTTGATGATCTTATTATAGAAGTAAAATCAGGAACTTTTCTTAAAATTGAATCTTTGAGAGCCATTAACTAATAGGAGTAACATTTTAATGATGTTTCCTGTAAAAATTTATAGTGTACAATCTGATGGTGATTCTAGTTCTCTTCCCATTAGAATTTTTTTATAATCGAAATATTCCTGAGGGTCAGCACGATTTGAAATTTAGTGGATAATGGATCAACCCCTCTATCTTTCTTCACAACTGTTCTTACCACTAGATCATTGCCCTGAAAGCCTCATTAGGTGCTTTTACTTCATCATATTAGGTATCATATCTATTCATGTTTACTTTGTAGTTTGTGTTGCTTCAAGTAGAAGAGTGGGTTCTCATCTTTGGCTTCTCTCTTTCAATGTAACAGCTTGTGAGGTTCTACACAAGGATTGGTTTCAAGTCAGTACACCAAGTTACTGGAGAATCACTGGGAGATGTTGGTCACATGTTGGTTTGGGGAGGCTTAGGAACTCGAATGGATGCAGATATTGAAGATCTTCTTGTTAAATGGTGCACCAGATTTAAACCGAAGAGTTAAATTGACTTCAAGGAGAGCTCATCCTCAGTTTGTTTATAGCACAATCGCTTTTGCCAAGTCCGAGGTGTATATATGAAAAATGACGAATACTAAAATAAGTGTAGTTTGTGTTTTTCTTTTCACAAGAAGAATTGTTTCTGCTATATATCGAACTGACGAACATTTTCACCAAACTTAAAGATCTATAGGACGATTACCTACCAAACGTGGTGTGTTTGGCATTTGTATTATTATAAGATTTGAAGAGACTTGGAAAATATCCAATGCCACAATGTTAGTTTTCAATCAAAACGCCAACTTTTATTTATCCCTAAGAAGTTTTTAGTTTCGTCTGAAATAAGGTATGATGCAAGTAGATAAACTCTTGTATTACTATGTTTTATCTCAGAGTTGATTCATAAACTGGCCGGTTGTTACACAAATAGCCGGTCAAATTCAATGAATATTTTTTCTAACCAGTATACATAGTTTATACACAGTTATACATATATTATACATGAATTATATATACAATATATATCCGCCGATTATTTTTAGTTTTAGAGATTAGGTGGGAGGCTATTTGGGTTAATTTTTCTTCTTTTTTTCCCTCCTATCCTTAGTTTATGAGCTGAAGTGGTGTTTGAATTTTAATTTGGGTATAGTTTTGACATAGAAGGGGAGTTGCTGCCATGTGACCAGGAGGTCATGGATTTGAGCCGTGGAAACAACCTCTTACAGAAATGCAGGGTAAGGCTACGTACGATAGACCCTTGTGGTCCTGCCCTTCCCCGGACCCCGCGCATAACGGGAGCTTAGTGAATCGGGCTGCCCTTTTATAGTTATGATATAATTAATTTTGAGTTTGCTTCTCAAAAAACATCTTGGCATACAAGTATTTAAGATCATCTACCATTTTATATTTCAGGACTTAACTTATAAATGCTGGCATGAGAGTTAAAAAGAAAGACAAGAGAGTGTAAAAAAAAATAAAAATATAGTTAAGTCGTTAGTTCATAGTAGAAGTTAAAACTCTTTAATTTGGGAATTTGTAGTCGTACTCTATATTTGTGTCACCTTTTAACCTATACCCTATTTTTAAAAATTATTGATTTGGTAGCCAGCTGGCAAAAAATCCGTAATAATATGACAATTATACCTCTGACAAAAGATATAAAATCTGCATCACGCATTAATCGCGTGATCGGCAACCTCATTCGCGAAAAATTTCCCATTGAAGCTAAAACTTCATGCTGATGCAGGCTGAAATTATTTATCCTGCAGTCTACAATTTTGTTATGAGTTTTATCCGAAACTTCAGTCTAAACATGTTGAAGTTTTTTAGTTCATTTTGCTAAAACTTCAGACTAAACATGCTTAAGTTTTTGTCCTGCAGTATGTAATTTTCTAATGAGTTTTTGCTAATGTATGTTGAAGTTATTTAGTTTATTTGCTAAAATTTCATACCAAAACATGCTTAAATTTTGTCCTACAGTCTACAGTTTTGTCATGTGTTTTATCCGAAATTTCAGTCTAAACAAACTGAATTTTTTTAGTTTATTTGCTAAAACCTCAGACTAAGCATACTTAAGTTTTTGTCTTGCAGTATGTAATTTTCTAATGAGTTTTTGTTAATGCATGCTGAAATTATTTAGTTCATTTGCTAAAATTTCACACCAAAACATGTTGAAGTTATGTCCAGCAGTCTACAGTTTTGTCATGAGTTTTATCCGAAACTTCAGTCTAAACATGTTGAAGTTTTTTAGTTCATTTTGCTAAAATTTCAGACTAAACATGCTTAAGTTTTTGTCCTGCAGTATGTAATTTTCTAATGAGTTTTTGCTAATGTATGTTGAAGTTATTTAGTTTATTTGCTAAAACTTCATACCAAAACATGCTGAAATTTTGTCCTGCAGTCTACAGTTTGTCATGAGTTTTATCAGAAACTTCAGTCTAAACAAACTGAAATTTTTTTAGTTCATTTGCTAAAACCTCAGACTAAGCATACTTAAGTTTTTGTCTTGCAATATATAATTTTCTAATGAGTTTTTGCTAATGCATGCTGAAATTATTTAGTTCATTTGCTAAAATTTCATACCAAAACATACTGAAGTTATGTCCAGCAGTCTACAGTTTTTTCATGAGTTTTATCCGAAACTTCAGTCTAAACATGTTGAAGTTTTTTAGTTCATTTTGTTAAAATATCAGATTAAACATGCTTAAGTTTTTGTCCTGCAGTATGTAATTTTTTAATGAGTTTTTGCTAATGCATGCTGAAGTTATTTAGTTCATTTGCTAAAATTTCATACCAAAACATGCTGAAATTTTTTCCTGCAGTCTATAGTTTTGTCATGAGTTTTATCCGAAACTTCAGTCTAAACAAGCTGAAATTTTTTAGTTCATTTGCTAAAACTTCAGACTAATCATGCTTAAAGTTTTGTCCTGCGTTATGTAATTTTCTAATGAGTTTTTGCTAATGCATGCTGAAGTTATTTAGTTTATTTGCTAAAATTTCATACCAAAAGCTAAAGTTTTGTCCTGCAGTCTATAGTTTTGTCAATAGTCTTTTATTAAAGAAGGGTAAAATCGTCTTTTTAAATGGGTACGGATGCAAACGGAAAAATAAAATGGGTACAAGTTAAAAAGGGGCGACCAAATAGGGCGCCCCACGCAATTTTAACCTTTAATTTCATATCCTAATAGCAAGCCCGACTAACTCTGGATTAGATGTTAAAGCCCACTAATATTGGGCCTATCACTGTATCCTCGACCCGATTTTATCTAGTTTTAAGTTTTAACACACAAAAATCTATCGGAATTACATAAGCTCCCATGGTAGTAGCATTTTTAGTCGTCTTTGTTCAAGAACAACCCTAATGTCGTCTCGTCGAGAGGGCCGCGATTCTGACTCGAAACGTCACCGTTCCCGATTCGATCAAGAACCCAGGTAACACATTTGTGAACTTATTTCCACTTGCATTTAGAGAAGAATAACAAAAGTACGCAAGTGAGTTTTAATTTTAAAAGAGATAAGGAAGAAGAAATAGTTGATGGGATTTTGTTATCTACGAATTTCAGATGCGGTTAGAATTTCCTGTTGTTATCAAGTTTTCTCCTTTTTTTTTTTCTTTTTGTATCAGTGTTCACGTGAAAAATAGTTATGTGAAATTGGGGTTTATGTTTAGGACTAAGCTTAAAGGACCACTGCCTTGCCTATTGGTTCCGTCTGAAAGACTGGAATGAAAGGATTGCTAATAGGAAAAATAGTGGAGTGAGAAAAAAGAACCTTTTTTGGTCCGAGTATAAAGTTTATTGAAGAAAAATAGTAGATGGATTGATGTATAAAAAATCATTGGATAGAGAAAAAAGAACCTTTTTATGGCCGTTGAAATTTAAAGCTTACCGACAAAAAATGGACGGGTTGCTGTATGAAAAATAATGGAGTGATAAAAAAGAACCATTGTTGGTTTTGAGATTTAAAGATAGATATATCTTGAACTACTTCACAACTGGAAAGAGTTAATTTTATTTTGAAAAATTGGGGTTCTGTTTTATTGCACATTTTGCGCTTTGTTTGGAATTTTACTCAATCTGTAAATGCTATGAGTTTCGCATACAAACCATGTGCTAATATTCTGTATCATATTTGTTCTTGCTAGTCCAAAGAGATCTAGGAAGCACAGTAGACCAGAACCTGAGAGGCCACCTACCACACACAATTTAGATGGTGGAAACAATTCAGAACGAGATCTAAAACACCACCGTAGGCTGCAAGATGCTGTACCTCTTGATGCTTCGTCAGCACAAGATTCCAAATCAGATAGAACTGCGAGGAAACCATCTGAGAATGTAACAGTTAAAGATGATGGGATCAAAGAGCCGTCTGATCACAATGAAGGATCTCGCCATCGATCATCCAAAAACTCTTCAAACCCAACCGAAGCACCTCGTTCTACATCATATTTTCAGGTTTCTGTGTTGTGTTGACATCATTTTCCTTCTCGTGTCAGTTTGTATTAGATTATGCTTATGCACTATTGGCATGGTAGAACTTTGATGAGCAGGTTCTTTGGAGAGGTTTGCTCCTAAAACTCAATTGAAGCACGCCGAAAAACTTGATCATAGTTCCTATTTCAAAAAAAAAAAAACTTATCATAGTTTCTTTTTCCATTCGTGTGCAAAATTTGGATACCGCCACTGGTGTTGGTGGAGAGGGGTTGGGGAGTGGAATTCAGCTTAGCTAGAGAACTAATGAAACCAGAGAATACTTCTTTTAACTTTAATTTATTTCATTTATATGTATCTAGATAATTGGGTTTGTTCAATTTGAGCATCGTAAGAATAATGTTGCTTCGTTTCTTTCCTCCCAGTACTATCTTATTACTCAGCCTCATTAAGAAACTACAATTTTAATTCTTAAAAAAAGAAAAATGTTGCTTTAAAATGAAATTTAAATTCTATATATATATATATATATATATATATATATATATATATATATATATATATATATTACAGCTTTTGAACTTGAGTAGGCGAGGATAGATTTGCCTCAAACTAGTGCATTGATTGTGTTAATCTGTTTTTGCTCCTTATATATTGGGGCTGATGTTGTGGGATTGTTGTTCAGCCTGTTGATTCCAAGTAGATCCGTGTATATAACAATGTTAGACTTGCCTGTGCATGTCTTATAACAGCACGATGAGCGCGGTAGTGCTGGGCAAGTTGATCGAAGCTCCAGGCATAAGGCAGCAACTGGTGAGTTTCCACATATTATCCTAGCATTTTGATGAGTATTGAACTTTCCATTTTTTTTTCTTTTTCTTTGCCGAGGAGCAAAAGCAAGGATCAGACCGTTGTATGACCTCTAACTCTTGATGTCTCACTTGACCTGTGATCAGATCTTTATATTCTGTTATGAGAGACCTCTTTAATTGCTTGGTGCTGTGATAGGAATTTAAATTTGTTATTACTACGTTATTATTTTCTTTTATAACGGTGGTTTCCATGCCAGATTTAGCGCACCTCGATTATTGCACCGGGTACCTGCTACCTTCCACCAGTATAGAGACCGGGTTACTTTGCTCATCAAGAATTGGGCAAAGGAGATGAAATCACCTAGTATTTTTTTATCTCTGCTAGAATTTGAACCCTTGTCTCTTAGGTTTGCACTCACTTCATTGGTCATTAGGCCACGCCCTTGGTGCAAGTACCTTATATTCTTAATCTGCCAAATCACATGATCTTAATTTTGAAAAGCAGGAAATCCCTGATAGCAGAGTTAGCTAAAGATATCTGTGAAAGTTTTTTCTTTCCTACCTGCGTTTTTTTTTTCCTACTTGCCTATTACAAATTATTCACAACATAGTTACCATCTTATGTTTCCCGTGAAGAGCGAGGATGGTGGAAAGATCCGAAAGAGCACTGGAACAGAACGACAACAACTGATAAGCAGATGAATGATGATAAGAGCAAAGTTTCAGGCAAACAAAGTGATGTTTGGCGCCATGATAGGTACTTCGAAGTAAAGGAAGATCCTAAACCACCTGTGAAGAAAAGGTCATTTAGAGAGGAAAAGATTCCAGTGGATACTGAGAAAGTTGAGAAAGCAGCAACGGAGCTTGTTAAGCCTAATCCCTCGCACTCTGAGGTAGCTGGAGGAAGAAAGAATGAAAGAGCTGAGCACATGTCACGTCATCCTGGTAGATATGAGAGACCATTTACTGGTGAGAGGGATGCAAACAGGGGTGAAGCATGGAGGGGCAAGTTTCCACCAAGAGACAGGTATCACGGCAATGGTGACTACAGGGCGCGAGATAGATTCAATTCAAGGCAAGGACATTATCAAAGTAAGGTGGTTGAAAAGTGGAAACATGATCTTTATGATGAGGCAAACAAGAGTCCAACTCCAAAGAATGAAGAAGATCAAATAGCCAAAATTGAAGAACTATTGGCTTCATAGACCCCTCATCCTGCGATGATTTGTAGTAGTTTCGTTTTCTTTTTTTCCCTCAAAAAAGCTAAGGGGAACTGTTACTGATGGCCAAAGCTAGTGCTGTAAAATCCACTCAATTATGATTTTAAGCAACTCAAATCTTCATTAGGTGCTTGGATTTGTGTTCGGTTGACTCCTAGCGATAAGATTTTAGCTGTGGACTTGAAGGACGTTGCTCAAGATACTGTTTTTAGTTGCGTTCTGTGAACACTGATTAGTGAGGCACCAAGGATTGATTACAACATGGACCCATTTTCACTTTGGATTCTTCTGTACGGAATGATTGAATTCATCTTTGGTTAATGAAGTCTGCAGTAAAACTGCATACAACATTATCTTTATACTCGAATATTAAGTTCATGCCTAAATAACATGGGGGAAATCTCATACATGTGGGTTTGGGGTCTTTCATGCAAAATAAATATATGTTCCATTATTTGTCCATCTTTTCTACTATGCATGATTTCTCTTTGGCAAACTTATGCGGTATGCGTCTGATGTCTTATTTTGTATATACCACTTTCTTTGTAGTTCCCACTTTCAGTCACCCCTTATGCTGAAGTTAAGTTCGATCTGTGATGTCGACCTCAACCCCTGCAGAAAGAAAAGTCGACTTGAACAGCAGAGGCATTTGTTCAATTAGGTGTTGCACTTTTTTAACTGAATGCAATATATAAATAAATATATATAAAAGTTAAATTCTCTTCTCAACTCCTGAATTGAAATTATGAACCGGGGTTCGTCCAAAACCTAAACCAAGGAAGGCATGGTTGTGATCAGCTAACATTGCAGCTTGCGAAAATTAGGTGAGGACCTTGAGTGAACAACTGAATACAGAGATCTCAGATCATATGTGCATGCCAAAGCTAGCTTATGATGTCTTCTGATTCAGGTTCGTACAAAATATTTTGGGACCCTTCAAACTAGTCTCCTATTTGCTATTACACACCTATACTTTGCGGGATCCTTAAATACCTCCTTGAGTGATGGCATGGCAGAGAAAGTGAGTACACTCTCTTAGAAGCAAGTGAGAAGCAAAATATAAGTTAAAAACTGACTAATACTTACGTGTGTCAGTTTCTTAGTGGACACTAAAACTAATTTTACTTCATTATCTGTAAACCTTTCTCCCTCTTCTTCATCTTTGCAAGCTCCCCATGGCAGAAACCTCAACGACAATTTTTCTTCACCTCGTCACAAATTTTTTCAGCCACTTGTCTAATCATATCTCATTACAATAAGAAACCTCAACAGAAATTTTCTTCTACTCGCTACTGTACTTGAGTTAAAGGAAGATATCGAGATTTTATTCTTTTAGGGTTAAAGGTCGGACGCCTAGAAGTGTGAATAACGTTCAAACTATGTCACATCAAGTTCTCAGTGCTTGAGGGAGATCGAAGCACCACCAATTCCATTTAATAAGATATGCAACTATTTTTTGGAAAGATCATATTAATCGTCCAATTTCTGATGAGCAAGGATAAGATCTAATGAATATATCAAATGGGTAGTTTTAATGTGGTTCTATTATTTCTCCAGCGATGGTGGAGTAGTGGTTGGGGTGGTGGATGATGGAAGAAAAAAGAAAGAAGAAGAAAAAAAAATTAAAAAAATAAAGATTCAGCATCTGCCAGGGGGGTGTATTTCACCTCTTAAGCACAGGTCTGGTTGAGACTTTTCAAGGGGGTATTTATTTCACTTCGAAAATGTTGAAGGGGGTATTTATTTCACTTCGAAAATGTTGAAGAGGGTAATAGGATCCCATAAAGTACAAGTGTGTAACAGCAAATACGAGATAAGTTTGGGGGTACCTATGCATTTTCCCAAATATTTTAGTGCTCACATCTCTTTGAACATATTCTCGTACACGTCCAGGCCTCTTCAGTGCGATTTCTAATAAAAAAGAATTTACATTTTCCATGAAAAAACAAAGGAAACATTAGAAAGACGGCTTGTCATGTGTCGTATACATCTCCCTTGAGCCTGTGATGCGCCGTTCACATCTCCCCTTCAACTAATAGCAGGGACCAACGTCAACTTGCGGTCAAGACTGAAAGCTACATATATCCCTGTAGATAGAGCTGCTAATCGTCTCTCCTTTTTAAATAGAATTTCTGAGAAACAGAGTTAAACAAACCTTCAGAAATAAGCGTACAGATAGTGCATTGGTCATGGTTAGATTCTGTGTGCATCAATACTGTACATGGGTGATGAATGACTTATCGGGTCTTCTTTTTAAAAAAACTACTGATAAAAAATAAAAAGAAGAAAGAAACAGACTTCTTTTACAACTGAATTTGGTATCACATTTCTGCAAATATTAAACCCGATCAAGTGGTTCCTGATTGAAAGTTCAATCTAATTTAGGAACAGCCAAACATAAAAGGTACCTTTAACTCTGCTGCCTATGGAGATCCTCAATGTCTGTTAGAGGAGCGGCGCTGCTGATGGAGCGCTTATCTGGTAGATTAACCACCAATTGACCACAGGCACCACTTATATCTTGGCCCATTTCCTTGCGAACAGTTGTGCGGATATCATAGGTATCCCTCAATATTTTCTGAAACGTGGTGACTTTCTGATTGGTACTGGTACTGAAATGACTTAATGATCCAATTGGATTAAAAGGTATGAGATTCACAACCTGTGAGAATATTTTGATGTCAATGCAAAGCCATTGTTACCAAATTCTTCGCGAGTAAAAGACGAAATGAACTGTATAGCTATATAGGTCTTAGCCCCCCACTGTCTGCTGGCTGATCAATATAGTCTCTCTCTCTCTCTCTCCCCGTTTTTTTCTTTTCCCACCAAGTAATGGTTTCGTTTGGAAAGCATCCACGGATACAGCTCAAGTGCGTTAAGCATAAACTAACCCACATACATGCTCACATCCTACCCTTAGGGTGTAATCTATATAATATGCTTAAAACTCACCACTTGAAATGCTTCTAGCAATTTCCCGAGCTGATGCGCGTGCTGCTCCTCATCATTTACTCCATCAAGCATTATGTATTCAATAAAGATCTTTTGCTGGCTACAAAGAAGGTAGATAAGATCTTTCAGCAACTTGCCAAAGCTACCAAATTGGTTATCATGGACATTAAAGATAATTTATGTGCCTTCATTTATGCCACTCTTTCCATCTTGGAACGGTCCAAAAATGAATGATACATAAGTTAAACTAATATCTTAATCTCCAAGCAACTCAAATGGCATAATATAAATAATATAAAATGGGGAGAGAGTGAATGCTACTGAAATATAACAGGCCAATGGCAGAACACCTTTTCTTTTGATATTCCTGCAGTGCATTCATGAGTCTTTCCAAAGGAAAAGCTCTTGCTGCAGGCATTATCTGACAACGGATTTCTTGGACTGGTGCATGCAAAGAGACAGCCAGGTTCACATTTGGGACGTCATTGTGGAGCTTGGTGATAGCATGAATTATCCCGACCTACAAACATTTAATTGGTTATATTGATGTTCATGTGATCTATAAAAGCATGCAACTAAACAGCTAATTATGTCCAGGTGAGAAACCATACAACATTGTAACTTGAGAGGAAAAGACATCACAGGGTCATTCATACCGTTGAGACTGTAATTCTCCTAGGAGAGAGCTGAAAGGGAAATGCTGTCATGACACGTATGGCATCTACCAGGGCAGAGTAGTTGTTCAATGGTTCCCCCATTCCCTGTCCACCAGTTGAATGATAATGCAACCAAAAATGAAGACTCAAGAATGAGTAGAGTCGAAACAAATCAAAAAATAAAAGATATAACACTTAAAGTGATCCAAGAAAGTCAAAAAACATGAAGAGATCCAAAATTCTTAGTCATTTTGACTGGATGATTTCACATTTGAAATCTACCTAGATATTCCCATAAAAAACACAAGCATTAGGCAGCTATTGGAAAAAACTACTATTGTCTGTACTTAAAGTAACTCAATGTTATTCTAGATGATAAACTGTTAAATTCATTAATTTGTTCCTATTTATTTGATATGGATATTAGCCGAGGGTCTACCAGAAACGGCCTCTCTACCCTCCAGGGTAGGGGTAAGGTTTGCGTATACTCTACCCTCCCCAGACCCCACTTGTGGGAAATCACTGGGTATGTTGTTTAATATGGATAGCTTTTTAAATTTTTTGGACAAGAAAAGAAAAATGGCAAAAAAGATATAGCTTCTTAGTTATAGAAGAATGTCCCTCTAGTTGCATCAGTATCAAGTAACCTCAACAAGAACTCACTACAGCAACTGATGCACAAGCATGACTCGTACAGCTGAACTCATCCATAAATGGACACAACGTTGGTGCTCTGGGTGCCCACCATCCCGTTTCTAACAACCATACTAAAGATGCATAGACCAAAAAATGTAACATTATTCTGAACTCTCTCTCTCTTTTCTTCTTAATCACGGATGTCATAAAATTGCAGAGAGCAGAGTGAAACTGAGAAGAGAGAGACAGGGTTTCAGAAAGCACGTTGTGATAGAGCAAAATGAATAGCGGCACTTAGAAATTAGATCCCACTTCCCTCAAATCCTAGATCCACCACTGAGTAGACAACTGCTATTATGGAGAAAAGCAATTATGAACAAAGGAGAAAAGAAATACCATGAAAACAACATTCCGGATGGTTGATAAACGAGAGGCATGGACCAATTGTTCAACTATCTCTCCAGAAGTCAGGTTACTTTTGAACCCCATGCTTCCTGTAGCACAGAATGTGCAGCCCATTTTGCATCCAACCTTTACGAAAAAAGTGTCTGGTCAACATAAAATGGCTTTCTAAGAGAACAAAACACAAAATACTTAGGCACGCAAAAGGAAAGAAATAATTTGCACCTAATATACAAGGAACGGGCCTTTTACTAATAAATAAATAGAGTTAATGAAATGA
>NC_090812.1:67815486-67879486 GCF_000390325.3 Nicotiana tomentosiformis
CATACCTGAGACGATATGCACAAGGTTGATCTTGGTCCTCCAGGACGAGGCTTTCCATTATATTTCCCCAAACGTGTGTCGTATCTCATAATCACAGACTCCACAAATGTTCCATTCTAGCATTTAACAATGTCAATGAGATATTTTATCAGAAAACCAGTGTCAATCAGATATACTGTAAAGCAAGAGTCACCCTTTTTCTTAATAAGCAGATACAATCAGAAACATTTAAAGCAGGCAAACCAATGCATCAGGCCTACAAATATATAAAATTAGAACAATAGTACAAATTCAAATTGGGAAATAATCAAAATCTTGCACATACTCTCATCTTCAAGGAATGGGGGATTGTAAATGATATAGTTTTTGAATAGCAGTTTTGTGTCCCTTTTTGCTGCTGTTGTCAGTGAATTGCCTTTCCTCTTATGATAAAATTGAACATGAAATACGAATTTAACATGGCCAATTAAAAAGCTGTGGGGTGGGTCAGCTAAAAGGTAAAACCTGGAGCTTGATGAGGAGCTTGGTGGTGACGCCGTCGCTGGACTCCAAGACAGAGTGGACAACAGAAGTTGAAGCTCTGAACTTGGAACGAAGCAAAGTGTAAGCCGAGGAGGGCAGAGATGGAATATCTTCCCAATCGCAATCTGGGTTCTGTATTACATACCTATACATACAAATATCGTGAGCAAAACAACACAAAGAAAAAAATTCTAACTTTGTGTTACTATTAATATAATAAGACACACAAAGGAAGAGACGGATAAACTTACTTCCAAATAAGCGGGATGAAGCGAGTGTTGATGCTGGCCTTGTCGAATTCAGACCTAATGACTGAAGCATCGAATACTGATTTTAATGCCATTGCATTCCTGCACTTGACCTTACCAGTGGTAGAAAAGAAGCTATTCTTTCCTTCAATTCAATTGGGGACAAGGGCAATGAACGATGGGCTAACGGCGGCGTTTGCCATCGGCAAAAAGACTATGCTTTTGCTTAAATGCCATGTCATCCCCTTAATTTTTAAATTCTGACACTTTAAACCTTTTAAGTTTTGGAGACGGCATTAATACACCCTAAAACTTGTTCCAAATTACTGATCACACCCTTTGGGAATTTCTGCCATATATCTTGCCACTCTCTTAAGTGTCGCTCAAAATTTAACGTGTGGTTTTAGAAAAAAAGGTATTGCAAAGCTTATAGATTATTTAATTGTTTAGAGATTGAGGATTCATTAATAGCTAACATATAGAGATTTAAACTCATTCAACAACAACAACAATATACCCAATGTAGTCTCATATGTGGAGTCGGGTGAGAATATGGCATAGAGATGTTGTTTTTCCGAATTGACTCTCAACTAAAGAAAAGTATTTTCTTCCAAGAGTGAAAAACCAATGATGAAATAAAAGAAAAAAAATATTGCCAGAAAAATGGTGGAAAAAAAATCAAAGTAAAAGAAACAACGGTACTAATTAAATTGAAGAATAAGATAATACTAGAATACTAATAATAACGATGATAAATAGAAGTGGGAGCACATAAGGTGCTCTAAGCTAGAATCATGCTCTCCCAAGAAAGAGAGAAAAATTGCTCGACTACCTACTATCCTTTTACTCTAATCCCGACCTTGACCTCCAAGCTCTTCTATCTAGGGTCATGTCCTCAGTAAGGTGAAGATGTGTCATGTCCTGTCCTATCATCTCTCGCCAATTCTTTCTCGGTCTACCCCTACCTCTCCTTGGACCTATCGCTTCCAACCTCTCATACCTTTCTCTGAGGCATCTAGGGTAACTCGTTAATACTAGCTAATTAATAGCCTGCTTGGCCAAGCTTCTTTTGAAGCAATAACGTTTTTTTATGGTCAAAAGTATTTTTTTTCTAAAATTAAGGTGTTTGACCGAGCTTTTGAAAGAAAAAAGTAGTACTTTTGAGGTCAAGTAGAAAAAAGTAGTTTATTTTCAAAAAATACTTTTTTGAAAAGCACTTTTGAAAAAAATATACTTAGAGACAGTTTTTTAAAGCTTGACCAAACACTAATTGTTGCGCAGAAGTGTTTTTAAAATTAATTAGCCAAACACAAATTGCTTCTCACCAAAAGTACTTTTGAGAAAAGACACTTCTCCAAATAAGCTAATTTTTACCGCTTGCCAAACGGGTATAAGTTTATGATTTGTATAGTAAATTATTAATTAATTAGACAGCCTTGTGATGCAAACAATGACCTTACCAAAATGACGTATGCTGATTGTTTGGTACTACTACTCATTTCATTTGGCAGAAAAGATCCTAGATTTTGCCCCTTTTTCCATTAATGTAACTTCAATCGTATTAATAAAAAGGGTGACTCCATTGACCAATACCATTATTACAAAGAATTAAAGGGATCTAAAAGAAATTCAATACCAGCAAATCTCAGAGGAGTTGTAGGCAAGGTATTGTTGCGGCCAAACGCACACGCAAGTATACGCGGTCGTCAAGTAATAAAGTGACTAAAAGTCGGATATCGAATCCACAAGGACTTATGATTAACTATTAACTAAATTAGACTATCATAATTATCTAAACAAAAATTAAACCTAAAAATATTTTATTCTAAACTAATTAAATAAAAAAATATAAATAATGAACTTTGAATAGAGAAAGAGTAGATTTTTTATGATATCAATGTAATGAAAACGATCTAGGGTTATGGGCTATCTAACAATCATATTGTATTCTTAAATTGAATTGACCGACTAATTTATCTAGCTTATTGGTTGACAAGGTTAATATTGCTCATAAAAATCTGTCGAGTTCTTACTCACTTATTCAAGCTAACCTAACGCCTATATGTCTATGGAGTTAGAATCAACAAGAACGCATTTATAATTCCTGTAAATCAATCAAGCAAGGCAATTAGGTATATGTCTATCCTAACCACGAATCCGTTCCCCGATGCCCGAGTTCAAAAACTTGCCCTGCTCAATCCTATATGCAATATAGAATTCTCACTTTCGAATTCAATTCTAGATTCGTAGATAATATTCAATTGGTAATCAATCAATTAAATAATTAAGCGCATAAATAAACTAATATGATAAATCAAGAAGGCAAAATCAATATCCGAATAACAATAGTCATGAAAAAACCACAACCCTAGAACGTGAAGTTTAGCTCCATATAGACATGGTAGCCAAACAACAAATCATACAAAGAAACATAAAAATTACTAAGTTTGGTGGGAGAAAGATGGAACTTGATAAATTCCGGCCTCCACAGCTTTGTCGTGGCTTTTTCCCCCCTTCCCAATATGTTAGATGCCCCCTCTTCCCTCCCCTCCCCCTCTCCCCCCTCTTTTATGTTACAAAGAAACATAAAAGAGGCATTTTTGGCTTATATATTGCGTACAAAAGTCGTGGGCCAAAGTTCTCCTATTCCTAATCTGATTTGGCTACAGGGATTGATGCTGGGGTGGATGCGTCGCATCCACCTCGTCCTCCACCTCTCAGCTTCGCATGCTAGGGTGGATGCGTCGCATCCACCCTTTGTTCCTCCTTCTCAGCTTTGCCCAGGTGCGGATGCTATGGCGGATGCTATGGGCCGACTTCACTGCTAAGGGTGCATGAAATCCAACCCCTCTTCCTCTACCTAGAGCACCTTTTCTTCATATTTTTGTACTCCAAACACCCTAATTCATCACACACAACTCAATTAGTCATAAAACCAATAATTAAACTATGTTGGGCATTTTAAAGATCAAATAGCATCAAAAAGCGGTTAAAATATGGGTAAAGTAACATCCACACATATCGAAATATGCCCAACATCACCACCCCACACTTAAACCTTTGTTCGTCCTCGAACAAACCATCACTACAGTAGACGAAATAAAATTAAGCTCTTATCATTCAAAGCATACTACACCTATGACCATGGTCATTTGCCACAATTAGGTTCTAGAATATGCATCACATACACTTCCCTTTACTTATGCTATTCTTTAAAAATATTCAAACAAAGACAACATGCTCACAACAATCCTAACCTCAAAAACCGATTCAATGTCACAATGCACTCATGGCTTGAACACCCAACATCATAGAGAAGTCTAATAACGTTACCTATCCCTCGTGAAACCATGTGCCCTCACAACAAGAACAAGAGAGCGAGTTCAATCCACACATTCGAGTCTCATGATCAAATATATTTTAACGACTCACATATATCAAAGAAAATCGCTCACTCTCACAAAGAAGTCACATGCATGCAATTGGTACCATAGGCTTGCCCTTAATGTAGATCTCTACTAATGTAAGCTCGCTCGATCTAAAATCAATTAGGACTTTTTCATGGTTGTAATGTGGGCTAAGGGAAGGGTAGGATATATTTTAGGAATAGTGACTCAACCTCCTAAGCACTTTAATACATCACAAAATTACTTTAAGCGTATTTTCTTCAACACCACTTCAATTTCACAAACAATATCACCCCCAAAATAGTCCCTTTTTCTTTAAGCACTACTTCAGTTCATACCCACTAGCAAGAACAAGACAACAATTTATTCATTTCTATTTTTCCTTTTTTTTTTCGATTTTCGCTAGTGGTGTAGTATTTTACAAAACAAGTGTACCTTTCTTCCTTTCATTGGTTCCACTCAAAAGTCACCCCACACTTAGTCCCTTCTTACTTCTTTTAGCGCTCATCTAACAATTAAAGTGTTTTAAGAGGTAAAAGGATCAAAACAATATCAATTAAGAATAAAAAGGGTATAGACTTGTAATGTGGGTACCAAATAACAGGTCTACAGGCTCAAAAGGGTTAACTAGGGATAGATTTTATTTGTGATAAGCAATTAAGCTCAAAAAGATCAAAGAAAGCCTAAAATCAATTCTCAAACCGAGCATCACCTAAAATTTCGCTTCAACTCACATACCGGGCAAGTTCTAGACATAAGTACAATGACATAGACTACACAAAAAATCTCACCACACATGGCACATGACTCACTAAGGGACGATCCCATTCCGACTCTCAAATAATGCAAGTATTCACAGAGCCACGCGATATTAAGCATTAAGCGCAAAGTGAACACAAGTCAAGAAAACGAGAAATAGTCGTCACAAAACATGCTATCCAATATATAAAGGCATCAAGATTAATATCAAAATATAGGGGAGATACTACACATGCCAAAGCATAAATATGCTACTATGAAATAAGTCAAGAGCGCTTAGGTTCATCATTCTTCCTCCTTTTATTTCCTAAATTCCTAATCTACTCGGAAAGAAAAAAACTACCCAGTTCAAACTACATCTCATGAAAAAGAACCGAGGCACAAAGAAAAAATACAGGGGATTATTACTACCTAAAGAAAGCTAAAAGACATATTTTTAGATTTTTGTTTAGACTTTAATCCCTCAAGAAAACTGTCTAGGAGATCAATCGTCGGGAAACGTCCAATTTTTCTACTTTTTTCGTTTTTTTTTTCCACAAAAGCTACTATACTTAAGAATGAGTACTACAACTAAGCTAAAATAGCACAAAAACTCATCCAAACGATCTCCTCACCCCACACTTAAAAATTTACATGTCCTCAATGCACACTATAAATAATAAGAGGGTAAATGAGACTCCCTGATAGGCCAAAGGCCGAAGCAATAGCGGCTCACAAGGTACTCAGACTTCCCCCAGGCATCGTGCTTTGTGTGGGCACCCTACACTTAGTCCTCACCATCTAGCTCGCTTTTGCACTCTTCTAATGGCTTTGCTTCCTATGCTCATAATCCTACAAAATAAAAATAAATACTACAAAATAATAAAAATAAAATAAAATAAAAAGTAAACAAAAATAAAAGAAAGCAGTAAAGCTGGGTTGCCTCCCAACAAGCGCCTGATTTAACGTCGCGGCACGACTTGAACCACTTTCTGCCTCCACCTCAAACTTATGAATTGTACCCCTAACATGGCATCCAGTCTGTGGCTATGCTCCTTTGGTGGGGATACAAAAATAAATAGGTCAAGTAACAAATTTTTCACTCTATACTTCTCGGCCTTTATATGAGAAATATAATTTTTTCTCTCTGGCACGACAAATTCAAGAATATAGGCATTCTCATCCTCACTCTTTGACTCCCCTATAGGCTCAGATGGCTCGATTACTATCTCACTATCTAAACACAATGTGAAAAAATAATTGGAGTGAGGTCTAATGCGCCCTAACTCATGAATTGTACTACTATTTACATCCCCATATATACATACACTCAAGTCTCCCAAATTAATGTTATCTACTCCCTTATATGACTCTAGAGCACTCTTCTCAACATTGGCATTATCAAGAAAAATATGGTCTAATGATTGGTATTCTTGTTTTAGCTCCTCAATTTGGTCTAGAATATTTTTTTTACCTTCACACAACTCATCATTAAATTATTGGGCGTTACACGCATCAACCTTTGCACTCAAATATGCATTCAAGTTATGCACAACTAAGCCAAAATTGTCAATTTTATGTGTAAGCTCATCTCTCTCCTTAGACCAGTTACTCACCAACGTTGTTAGAAGACAACGTCATTCCACATATTCTCTTAATCGAGAATACCCGTCCCAATACCAACCCTTACTCCCATATTCAAATTCAGACCTCCCAGATTTCAAGTCATGACAAGCCCAAAAAGACGGGTCATAAAAGTCTCGTCAACCAAGCGTCTTCATCAATAACCTTACCTCCGGATATTTCATCCCCAGATGTCATGTTGAAAGAACTAGAAGCACACTAAGAGAAAGATCAAATTGTTATAAAAATAAAAATATTTACAAAAAGGAAAAAAAAACTTGTAAAGATAAAAGTAAAAGTCTAATATAGAAAATAAGCTAATTCTAAGTCTCCGGCAACGGCGCCAAAAACTTGTTACGGCCAAACGCACACGCAAGTATACGCAGTCGTCAAGTAATAAAGTGACTAAAAGTCGGATGTCGAACCCACGAGGACTTATGATTAACTATTAACTAAATTAGACTATCCTAATTATCTAAACAAGAATTAAACCTAAAAATATTTTATTCTAAACTAATTAAATAAAAAAATATAAATAATGAACTTTGAACAGAGAAAGAGCAGATTTTTTATGATATCAATGTAATGAAAACGATCTACGGTTATGGGCTATCTAACAATCATATTGTATTCTTAAATTGAATTGACCGACTAATTTATCTAGCTTATTGGTTGATAGGGTTAATATTGCTCATAAGAATCTGTCGAGTTCTTACTCGCATATTCAAGCTAACCTAACGCCTATATGTCTATGGAGTTAGAATCAACAAGAACACATTTATAATTCTTGTAAATCAACCAAGCAAGGCAATTAGGTATATGTCTATCCTAACCACGAATCTGTTCCCCGATGCCCGAGTTCAAGAACTTGTCCTGCTCAATCCTATATGCAATATAGAATTCCCACTTTCGAATTCAATTCTAGATTCGTAGATAATATTCAATTGGTGATCAAGCAATTAAATAATTAAGCGCAAGATTGAATAAATAAACTAATATGATAAATCAAGAAGGCAAAATCAATATCCGAATAACAATAGTCATGAAAGAATCACAACCCTAGAACGTGAAGTTTAGCTCCATATAGACATGGTAGCCAAACAACAAATCATACAAAGAAACATAAAAATTACTAAGTTTGGTGGGAGAAAGATGGAACTTGATGAATTCCGGCCTCCACAGCTTTGTCGTGGCTTTTCCCCCCTTCCCAATATGTTAGATGCCCTAAAAGAGGCATTTTTGGCTTATATATTGCGTACAAAAGTCGTGGGCCAAGGTTCTCCTATTCCTAATCCGACTTGGCTACAGGGATTGATGCTGGGGTAGATGCGTCGCATCCACCTCGTCCTCCACTTCTCAGCTTCGCATGCTAGGGTGGATGCGTCGCATCCACCCTTTGTTCCTCCTTCTCAGCTTTGCCCAGGTGCGGATGTTATGGGCCGACTTCTCTGCTAAGGGTGCACGAAATCCAACCCCTCTTCCTCTACCTAGAGCACCTTTTCTTCATATTTTTGCACTCCAAACACCCTAATTCATCACACACAACTCAATTAGTTATAAAACCAATAATTAAACTATGTTGGGCATTTTAAAGATCAAATAGCATCAAAAAACGGTTAAAACATGGTAAAGTAATATCAACACATATCGAAATATGCCCAACATCAGCTATTACTCCACTTTTAACCAAGTATCAATTGTTTTCATATATTCTCAAGTGAAATCAATGCGGTCAGCCAACAAGCTAGCTTCCTCAATATTACTCCTCCGGTCTTTTTATATATCTGTCATTTTAGTCAATTAGAATTTGGTTAGAAATATTTAATCCTTTAGAAAATCAAGAAAGAATGCAAAAATCCATTCTTGTTGTTCCAATAAAATATAGGATGATTAGTTACTTATTAAATGAAAAATAAGAGTGATTTAGTCAAATACTCTTTATGATTAATGTTAAACAGTATTCTTAGTACGTGTGAAGAAGAATTTAATGACAAATGAAAAGGACCTAAGGGAGTACTACTCATTGAGTATATAGATGTTACTCTGCCGTCTTAATCGAAAGAACATTACTCTGAGATAGATTGACACGCGGATTCATAGAAAAAGAAGCCTATAACAAATTTAAACGTTACATGTTTCTCATTATTGACGCATATAATTCAACAAGAAATAACATGAGAAGCATTTAATTTAGATACGAGCTCGAATTGTTCGTTCCAAACCAACAACAGGTGTGTTAGCAAACTCCCCAAATATTATGTCTTCCTCCAATGCACGTATCGTCTCTGAAGAAAGGCAAATCTCAAGTATCATGCTCCCTTCTTCTAGCCCTGGTGACACAGTTATTTTCCCCTCTAACATATTTCCCATGCCACTCCTACGTGCAATTGGTTTTCCCCAGCCAAAATCATACTTATAAAAATCGAATCGCGGAGAGTTATGCAGCATTAAGTAATTGCTAAGTAAATCTCCCAATTTTGTTATCTCAGGGTCATTCATCCAATTCTCGTATATACACTTCAATATTTCATGATCATGCGCAAAAATCATCTCATTAATTTGTAAAGCAGCCCATCATTATATAATGATTAATTCGTGCTCGAGTAGCTCCCCTGTTTCCAATGTTTCTTTCAGATAAAGGAGGATTCAGTCTTTCCCTCATGTTAATGGATACCTCAAAAGTAGTCTCTTGGTTGTGAATCTAGGGGTGTTAAATGGACGCGTTGGGTCGATTTTGGACGGGTCAAAATGGGTTAAGTTAATAATTTGACCCGTCCAAAAATTACTTAGGCTAAGATGGATTGGGTCAAGATAGGATAAAATTCGGGTCATAGCCCAACCTACCCAAATTTTATTAAGCTTTATTAATATGTGTTGTTTTCTTATAAATTGTATAATTACTAAATAATTATTTTTCTTTAGTTACGGTCATATATAACATATCAACCAAAAAAAAAAATTATTTCTAAGATATTTTGACAGAGTTACTCATAGATCAATTTAAGCTAAAAATTAGTGTCCGGAACCAAAGTGTGGTTCTTTTGGACTCAAGAAACATAATAGGTTTAAAAAAACTAGGCACCATTTTATATATAGCGCGGTTATTCATCGTACTATACCTTAACGGCAGTTTTATCCGTTAAGGTATAGCGCAGTGAATAACCGCGCTATATATAAAATGTGGCCCTACCAATAATTCATCTGCACTTAACTGACCCACCAATAATTCATATGGGTATAAAGCCTATTATGCATGCGCTATACATCAAATAATTGTACCCCCGAACTGATTTTTTTCTTATTTAAGGAGTTTCAGAATTTGATAAAAATCCATTCACGATCCTTCAAGACTTCCGAAATATTTGTTCGTTAAGTTATTTTGCATTTTGTCATAATGTCAGAATAGCAAAATATTAGGGTTTCATTATATTGGGAGGGGGGGGGGGGGGGATGAGGTTGTGGCGGAGAACAATTCAGTACGCTATGATTGTTCTCCATAGTATCATGTTAAGTTGGCACTTACAATGGGGTACGATAGATTGATATCGTTGTTATATAAAAAAATGAGTGTGAGCAAATATTCAGTGAATATTAAAGTAACCGAAAAATATCCGTATTCTGTTACTCCGCAAGGGGTTGCTTGTTATGCTAAGTTTAACATCGAAGACGGTGAAACTCTGACAGATTTTTTGAGGACTCCGGATGAACATCGGGAACTTCTTGTGATAAAAATATTGGAAATGTACGTCAAGACTGAAAACGTTCGCAATAATATCCCTCAATCATCGGGTGGTTATTTTGGAATATTTTAGCCAAACAGGTTTCGGGTGAAAGAGTTTAGCCTGATCAAAACTTATCTCTGTCGCGCCCCGTTTTCTCGCGAAAACGGGTTTAGACGTGTGACAACTCTTTTAAAGGAAGGTAATTAAAAGAGAAGAGTCGCCACCTAACGATTTTTAAGGTGCGATAGGGCACCTATTTGCAAATAACTCTGTTTGACTAGTCAATGCCACCAAAGATCGGGTAAGGGCTCAAATTACCTCAAAGAGAAGGTGTTAGGCACTATTCGAGGTTCACAACTGTGGTTCCCGACCGAATTTTACACCATGTGGATTATATGATTAAACTAGGCGAGCATATAAGTAAAGAAAAATATGAAAGTTGAAAGTCCTATTATAACATAAACCAGTGTAAAAATTATTAAACTATATGAATAATTGACACAAGTTTTAAAGATCACAAGGATTGCAACTGCGTCGGTCTATATTTAATGACTAAATCCTCTTAGCAACCATATAAGGGGAAGGGGGGAGGGGATCCTAAATTTTTTAGTCTAAAGAATCACCCCGTGCAACATAAATAATATTTCGCAACTCCTTTTAGGTAGGAGTTGCTCATATTATTCAAGAGTAAACTGATTCAGAATTAGCCTAAAAAACCTTAGACATAAGATTTAAGCGTAAGAGTCTAATAGAGTCATAGACAAGAACAAATAGAGCGTAGCCTTCTCATGAAAAGTTTCAACATGAAGGCTTAATGAAGACAACATAACAAAACAGGTTCGAACAATCACTTAGTCGAGAATGAGAAAATTTTAACGCGCTGAGTATCAATTACAATACCAGAAGACTTATGGTGAACAAAATATGTCACCTTCACACCAGACAAACATCAAACCTTATGCTAGTTGGTCACATATATGGAAAAAGTGTTGGTTATGGTATCTACTCTAAAGGTCTCAATTGGTACTTAAGAACACAAGATTGAACAAGTCAGGAACTCAGTAGATTTACAAATAGCATGGGAAAGGATCATAGCTAACATGAGAATTCCATAAAGATAACATGTTGGGTATGAATACCTCAACAGGAATTAGAACACATTCTGGGCATAAGTTAGTTATCATGATAGTACAGAACAAGGCAAAAAGCCAAACTCAGAATAAGCAACAGGTATGAGTAACATAATGATCATTCAGGTTGGACACAATTAAGGTTAGCATATTAGGCTAAGCATTTAGGCATGACTTGCAGAAAAATAGCAAATTAGGCATAAAGGATTCAACATGAAGAGAGCAATTTCGAGCAGGAACATAGTCTCACAAAGGGGTTTCAGTGCAAGAAATCAAACGAAATTCAACAATCATCAATTGGGTTTCAATTACGAATCAGGCATGCGTCATGAATCAACTTAGCTTTACACATATGAGTTAACATCAAGACTTGCATAAAATTGAAGCTAATGGAACTATAATGTAATGCTGAAATAAGCAGAATTGTATATAATATCAAAATTAACTCAGAGAAATCCAGATAACACTAATGCACATAACATAATCACAAACAGAAAGAAGTAAAATTACGAGGGTAAAGGGCACTAACCAGTTGCAAACAAACGAATAAAGAACGAAAAACTCAAAATCTCAGGAATAGCAACAATTGCAAAAGAGTGATGAAAAACCCCAAAACCTCTAGCGCTTCAGAGTTCACAAGAGTCTCGAAACGGACCCCGAGCAGTGCTTGCACTGGAGGAAGATTAACAGAATACGGTGGCCTTGGCTTTCAGCCGGCCAAAAGATTGAGCCTCAGAATAGTGTAAAAGAAGAAAGAATAAGAAAGACAGTAGTAATTTTAGCGATTGGAGTCTCCGTTTAAAGGGGAAATTGGGGAGGGGTTTATATAACATCAAAATTAAGTACCCAAACAAGGAAAGACAGTCGATGAAACACAAATAAGGAAAATATAGCATGCAAAATCGATTAGAATCAATTTAAGAAGAAACATGCAAACTCTAATTTAAAACGAAGAACAAAAATGGTAAAAAAATCTCACTGAATCAGACCCATAGAGTCTGGTGATGAGTGTATATAGACAAAATATTATCTAAGTCTCGAAGATTGAGGACGATTGTTCATAACTCAGGGCCTGATATTTGCCAAGAATAGGCGAGTACTAAGTAATATTAAGAGCGTGTGAGAAGTGGCAGGGTAATGTAAATAAGGTAAGTAGATCGTAGGACTCTATAGTATAACCGGATTCGGAGAGATTTTTTTTTGGGGGGGGGGGGGGGGAGGGGTAAGACAGCTAGGGTTCGTAGAAGATGAGAGCGTGTGAGGGCGGCTGGGAAAAGAAAATGGTCTCTAGGGTTTGGGGTGGGGATATAAGGAGAGTGAGGCTTTTATTTCGAGCCGTTGATCATTTGAGATCAACGACCAAGATTAAAAGGAAGGTGGGACGGGTTGAATAAATGGGTCATGACCGGATTTTAAAAGGGGTCATTTGATTGGGCTGCTGAAGAGAAAAAATGAATGGGCTAAGTGTTTGGGCCTGTAATTTGGTCCGAAATTAGCCTTGTATTGGGCTGTAAATTAAATATATAATTTTTTTTAAAATAATTTATAAAAAGTAATTTATAAATAATAAAAATATTACTCGTGCAGTAAAATAATTAAAAATAATAGCTTAAAATTAAAAATATAAAATGCTATTTTGGCACAAATAATGTAATATAATGTAATTATGCCTAGAATATGGCTATTATTGCAAAATTATGCAAATAGCTCAAAAATATAAATATGATTATATGCAAATGAAGTTAAATATTATAAAACATGTATAAGGGTGCAAATAATAAATTTGGACGATTAAATCATCACAAAATAATTTAAAGGGGTAATTAATTGCATATTCAAGTAATTAAAATGCAAAAAAAATCAATTTTAAAGCTTTACAAATTATAAAAATTATAGAAAATACTTGTATAACTCTTGTAAATTACGTAATGATGTAAAAATGATATTTTGAAAGTATATATACTATTTTAAAATATGAGGGCAAAATTGGGTATCAACAATCTCCACAGGCGAATGAGGAGCGGGCACATAATTTCTCCCCAAGTTTACATAATCCACAAGCCGAGTGGTAAACTTCAATTTTCCTTTGTAATCGATGTTTATTTTTATGTATTGAATTTGTATTAACACTCATATATTCCACAGGGGATACCGGCCAGATATGAATTTTACAAGTTATGAACCAACAGACAGTTGGAATATGCCTAGTTTTGGTGTGTTGAATCATGGTGGTCCATCCGGGAGTCATCACCAACCGGATAATGTGCATCATGGGATATCAACACATTATGATTTGTAAGTGAAGTGATAAAGTCTATATGTAATATTTGGATGAATTTGAGAAACTCATTATTTTATTGGTTATGTAGTAAAAACGAGCAACTTGAAGCTCTTGTCCTTACTCAATTGCCCAAAGGCGACATATTTAATCAGGATCTGGCAGATGCGTAGAGTCAGGAAGATGATAGTGATTATGACAACAATGCTGACGAGTCTGGAGAAGACACATCCTTCCCTGATGAGGGTGACAGTGATGAGGACGAGAATGATGAACCTGATTTGACCAGGGAGCATGCTCCACTTCCTGTTAGACCAAGAGTGTACGAGTCCTATGTTCCATTTCATTCAAGGGATGTTCCCTACCTTGATCAGTTGCCAAGTATGCCGGATGTCGATGCCCTCACAAGGGATCTTGACGAAATTCGGACAGCAATGTGGGATGAATCTAGAGCAACGGTGCTGTCAAAGGGCATGATTTTTGCTGATAAAATGCGCCTAAGCAGGGCGATGCGAATGTACAACATAAAAGAGTGTCGTGAGATCGTGGTTCATGAGTCATCTTCGAAAGTATACAAGGTTATTTGTCGTAGATGGTTTCAAGGTTGTAATTGGATGCTGCGTGCGAGAAAGTTGAAAATAAATATATTAATTGTGGGGAAATACATTGGCACCCACAATTGTGAAATGGACACATTCAGTGGGAATCATTTTAACTTGAATGTTAACTTGATTTCTCTTGTCTTGATTCCACACATTGAAGCGCCCATAAGGTACAAGATCAAAGGGTGTGTAACATTTGTCCACCAGGTATATGGATGTACCATTACCAAAAGAAAGAAATTTCTCGGGCGTAAACGTGCATTTGAAATTGCTTATGGTAACTGGGATAAGTCATTTTCCGCTCTACCCTGGTATATGGATGCATTGCAACACTTTAACCCCGGGACTGTTGTTGAATGGAAGCTTGAGCGGAGTCCGGGAATACCAGAATACATATTCTAATATGTGTTCTGGGCATTTAAACCAGCCATTGATGGTTTTGTGCATTATCGGCCGGTTATATCCATAGATGACACTCATGTCTATGGAAAGTATGATATTAAGTTATTGATCGTCACTGTTGTAGATGCTAATGGAAGTATATTTCCCCTAGCATTTGCTATTTGTGCCAATAAAAGCCAAGAGACGTGGACATTGTTTTTGAACCACTTGAAGGAGCACGTTGTCAAACAACGTTCAGGTATTTGTCTAATATTTTATCGGCATGGCAGTATTTTAAGTTCTGTACAGAATCTGTGTGCATAGCAAGAACCGTATACCTACCACCATTACTGTGTTAGGCACTTGAAGGCCATCTTCCATAGGGCTTATCCGAACATGGACTTGCATGATTTAATGTGGATAGATGCAACAGATCACCAAGAGTGTAAATTCAGGAGGCGAATGGAATTGATTAGGCAGGAAGACCCAGAAGCCTATCGTTGGTTGATGCGACATGAGGTTGACAAGTGAACTTTGCATGCGTATGGTGGTAGAAGATGGGAAAATTTTAACTACAAATGTGTCAGAGTCTTTCAATGGGTTATTGAAGTCTACACGTGGATTGCCAGTCACTGCCATGGTGCGAATGTCATTCAAGCAGATGGAATAGAGGTTTGTTGAAGGATCTAGAGGTGCATTGTCATTGATGGAAAGGGGTGTTGAATTTATGCCACAACCAATGAAACGATTTGAGAAATATAGGAAGCGAACACAGTGACATTCATTTTTGCAGTATTGCAGCGAGCGAAATATTTTTGAAGTTCGTACTGGTCTGCATCACAACCGTGGGAATAATACACACACCGTCAATGAAGCTAGAAGATTATGCTCCTGTGGAAAATGGTCAATCTATCACTTTCCATGCTCATATGCCATGAAGTGCTTTCTACATACAGGTTTCGCGGCAACGAGGTACGTTGATAAAGAATATAGTGTTGCTGCATACTTAAACACCTAAAGTGGACAGTTGCAGCCAGTGGGTGCTGAGTATTATTGGCCGCCGGAACCATTTAAAATAGTGTGTAACAAGGATTATTTGCGTCAATGGCAAGTGCAAAAAAGAACGCGTATACGGAACCAAATGGATGTTGGTGATACCGTTTATGTGCATAAATGTGGCATATGTTCCCAAACAGGACACGACCGCCGTAAAAGTCCTTTAGCTGGTTTGGGAAGCGGTGGTAATTCAGCTCCAGGTGGTAGTTCATTCAATGTGCCCAATTATCAAGGATAAACATAGTGTTTTATTGGAGTAATTTTGTTGTACTAAATTTATGTAAATGTTCAGGTTGCAAAATGTATCAAATAAAATTATGTTTCCAATGGGGTTGAATCTAATTGATATTTAGAATTAAAGATTCAATACAACAATTCAACATACACCCCAAGGAATAAAAAACAATTGTCATTCGCCATTATCGTCGCTGTCTGGCACTATTTCATTGTCACCGTCTTCATCTTCTTCGTCAACATCTTGTATGCACCCTTCGGGACCAAGGGCATCATAATCTAGGCCCCAGTTGACACACATTTCTCGTATTTCATCGCTATCATCAATAAGACCACTTGCTTGATTTCTACAATAATATGGGACTCCTACGTCCAACATGTGTGGTAGAAACTTAGGTAGTCCCTCCCACCCGACAACTATTGGGAAACCATGATAATAATTGTCTCTATGCAATTTTTCATTTTCTAATAAATCCTAGTACTGATCATCCGTTCCTTCCAGGTAGTTAAGATCATCCATTGCATGATGAATAACAAGTGCCTTTTCCATCTCTAGAATCTCCTTCATCAAATGCCGAATCACTTCTGGTTCATCTTTGTGTGTGTTTGTTTGGAAGATTGCAGACAGTGCTTGTGGCACAACAAGCCCATGCCAGTGACATAATACTTCATAATCACATCATTTTGAGTAAAGGGGAACCCATTGTAGTTTTTCGCCCCAAATTTGCATACCTTCAAGCTTTGTAGAATGCGCTTCGCCCTCAATAATGTTCCCTGCAACTTTGAGATCAGTGTGTATATTGATAGGATTATTTTCTAAGGGATGCAGAACACCATACCACTTATCATCAACCAAATCAGCATAGCAACCTAGCATATTTTTTTAAGGTAGGGATCGATTGTGTTATGACGTGTTCCATTTGGATCTTTTGAACTACCTTCACCTTTTTGTCTCTTCGTAAACCACTTATTAAATGTTAGTGGCATTTCTGAATTAGATACTGTTCTGGTTCTTCAAATGGTATTTGAATATAGATCTCTTAGTTCAACTTAAGAAGAACTAAACTACATGTCGAACTGTAAGAAAGCGAAATATAACGCCTCACCAATATGCGTTATGTGTATTGTCATGTCGACCTGAAAAAGCTGCCGGCCTGAAAAAGTTATTGACATGAAATGCTGGACCCACTTGTACCCGAATGAATCATTATCACACGTAATATAGCGCCTCACTAATATGCGCTATGTGTATTGTCATGTTGACCTAAAAAAGCTGTCGGACTAAAAGTGTTGTTGACATGAAATTCTGGACCCACTTGTACCCGAATGAATCATTATCACGCGAAATATAGTGCCTCACCAATATGCGCTATGTATATTGTCATGTCGACCTGAAAAAGTTGTCGGACTAAAAAAGCTATTGACATGAAATGCTGGACCCACTTGTACCCGAATGAATCATTATCACGCGAAACATAGCGCCTCACCAATATGCGCTATATGTATTGTGATGTCGACATGAAAAAGTTGTCAGACTAAAAAAGCTGATGACCTGAAAAAGCTATCGTACTGAAAAAGATGGACCCACTTGTACCCGAAATAATCATTATCACGCAAAATATAGCACATCACCAATATGCGTTATGTAACCTAAAATCACTCTTAGCTTCCTATAAAAATCTCACGTATTTTAGTTATTATTTGCGTCGTAATGAAACGAATAGAAAAACTTTCCATTAATTTTCCATTTTCGAGCATTACGACATGTTTTGACGCAATTACGTACCAAGGTGTTACTGTGGCAAACGTGCGATTTTGAAGCCATGTTGGTCAAATTGCAATTTGGTGCGCAGACGTTGGATGTGTAAACAAGTTGTAAGTTTTATTCTTGGAAGAATTGTTTGTTAATACTTTTTTATAACATATTAATTAATAGTCTTGTATTATTCTCTCATTGGTAGGACGAAAAGAAATGTAGTTTTGATGAATGGTATGATGAACCCATTAATCAGGAATACTACAAATCATGTTTGCTAAACATTTGGAATCTGACCGGTGAATACGAACTCCAAATCGTGAAACTACAAGAACAACTTGCGGCATTGCAGGAGAAACTAAAAGAGGCAGAAGAAGAAAAAATAGGTTGGAGGAAAAATTTAAGTGGTTGAAGCACAGAATAATGGGCGATAGTGACTAAACAAACACATTGATGTGTTGAGTGTAGTATTTTACTTTTATGTTGTACATGTCATGTATTATCTTTAATTGGTAACGAATTTAAATTTTATGTTAAACTGTCATTTTTTTTGTGTTGAAGTGTTAAACTAATAAATATCTCGAGAAATAAAAACACATGCGCAAATTATGTAAAACATAAATAATGTGGTTATTATATATTTAATGTCATATATACAAATAATAATAAATGTCAATGTGTCCCACATAGTGTATGCTTTAAAGCATTGGCTGGCCCGAGGCACATCCCATCCCGCCCGGCTACACTATCAGGATCATCCTCATCACGTCGCCTCTTTATCGGAGGATGCGCTGCAGCATGTGTCACGCCCCAAACTCGGGGAGCGCGACCGACGCTCAACCGAGTAAACCCGGCCGAGCAAGCCTATTAGATTTTCTTCTACCCAAACTCATCCATGAATAAAGAGAATACGTATTTTCGTTAATTAGACAGTAAGGTGATCATGTCTACAATACCAATTCATTACCATTAGTTACTCCATTAATAAGTCTCAAAACACACACACACCTCTTCATGGTTCAAAGTGGAACAAGTGATTTGATTTAATCACAACACAACTTGTTTAACATTTCCAATACCCATACACAACTCACACACAGTCTATAGAGCCTCTAAAAATACCAAAGAGTACAATAATAGTGCCGGCAATAAGGCTCCGGCTATACCTCAAAACACGATAACACATACAAAATAAATATGCACAACCCCGGAATGAGATGGGGATCACCAAGTCAGCTGGGAAGAATGAGCACTCCTATCACTGGTCAATATCCTCCACTGTGGAACCACCTACATCCATTAAAGATGCAGCGCCCTCGGTAAAAGGAACGTTAGTACATGTCGAATAGTACTAGTATGAAAATCAAACACCAATTTAAGAACTCAGAAATACAATATGAATATGATGAATCAAGGCGACAATGGAATAGCATAGATAGCCATTTAAACCAAAGCAAACTTATCAAGAGCTATCATTAACATTTATAGAATTTAAGGTGAGATCCTCTGTAACCATTTTCACACAAAGCGGACCCTCCGCCTCACCCCAATATATATATACGGGTGGAAATGCATCAACGATACCAGTACCTATACAAAACGGCCATGTCGCCTCACCCCAATATATATATGTGGGTGGTGGTACAACAATAATACCAAAATCATACACAAAGCGGCCCTGCCGCCTCACCCCAATATATGCGGGTAGAGGTGTAACCCCAATCACAATCTCTACACAATTTGGCATAATAGTTTTCCACATAAATCACGACTTGGAATCATAACACGTAGATACACAATCTATAGTTTGGAACACATCCTCGATTTATAATATAGTATCATGAGAGCATTTGAAACACAAATTAAACATATATTTTTGCCACAAAAATTATTCGGAATACTCAACTTGTAATAAATATCTTGGAACTTACAAGGATATTGGGGTTCCAATTCTTAAAGAAGAGTTTAGCCAACATACCTCAATTGAACTTCCTTAAACACTAAAATGTTCCGGAATTCTTAGCAAATTCAATCTATTTTAGAAATTTAACAAGTTGAACCAAAGTTAGAAAGATGATCATGGTTCTAGCTCATTTGAGCATTTTATCAAACACTAAGTGTGCATTAAGGTTTCAAGGTCCTTTTATAGAGGATTCCATCATCCCACAACACATTCCTTACCATTTTTAGTTCAACAATCTTCCTAAACCCCTTTGATAAATACATGCATATAAAATAAACAACTCTCATGCCCAAAAATTATCTTGCTAATTACCCATTTTCAGATAATATCAAAATTAGAGATTAGAGTGTAGAATCTTACCTCTAGGATGAAAACCTAGTGAGTTTTCCTTGTTAATCTTCAAAGATTTGAGAAAGAATTGAAGGACAATTTGTTGAAGATTACTCTCTCACTCTAGGGCACTTTCTTAATCTAAAAATGTCAAATTTTAGCTCAAAAATGGCTCATTGCGTCCATTTAACTAAGTAGGGTCGGGTTATAAAAATCCAAAAATGAAGCTCCAAAATAGGGACCGCGGAATGGATATGCGGTTCGCATATCGGCCGCACAATTTGGTGCCACAAATCAGAAAAAAATCTGTATGGGTCTGCGGTAGTTATGAGGCCCGCAGACCTGTTCTGTAGTCGCATAATGCACCGCAGAACTGGTCTGCGATCGTATAATGCACCGCAGACTTTCGCCCAAACGTCCTCACCCCTGCTTCATTCTGCGACCATTATGCGGTCCGCAGAGTGATTCTGCGGCCGCATAGTGGGCCGCAGAAATACATTTTTCTGCCCAAATTTTTCCTTCACTTTCCAGTGCATTGTTCAGCCCAAAAAGTCTGATCCCTCAATTATGTAAGCCTAGTCCGGCATGATGAAATATTATCTTTCTTTTGCAAAATTTTCCGGGGCCTTGCAACATGATCGTCGGTAAGGCTGGCAGACTCGGTAGAAGCGGCCGTCGGGTCGGTAGTAACCTACAAAATAATAAGATATTTTACTATATGAAATAATAATTACTAACATACGTGTTAGGAAAACCTTTTTTAGATAGTCATACCATGGTCTTAGCGGGCTCCTGAATAAGATCATCCGTCTCCGGCATCTCAGTATCGCACAATGCGGCCTCCTGAATAATATCTAAAAACGCTTTAGATATTACTTACTAATCAATGAGATAAAAACAAATAGAAATAACAGTAATACAAACAAACCTGCGCATGAGTAGCACCCTAAGGCTCTGTCGGAACATCAGGGTGCACTGTAGTAGATGAAGTATGTGCTAGATCCTCAACATCCCTCGGTGATGAGCATAACTCAGTCGTCACCCACTATGCACCTCTCGTGTCGGATGAGAATCAACAACCGTCGATGGCTCTGGGGGATCAGGAAAATACTAATCCCACTCCTGTCGAGTAATGGCCATGCCCACTATCAATAATGGAGCTGACGGGGTCACCTGCGAAGTCCCTGGCGACAACTGAAGGCTGAATGATGGCATGTCATGATGAGCATCGTGTGGCTCAGGGTGGTCACCCGGCTGATCATCTCTAATATCGTCCATGGGTGCCTCAACTCCCCCTTACTGGGGACCCTGTCCTCGCCGACCATCACGACCTCATGGGATACCCCTTCCTCTCTGCCCATGCCTGTCACGTCTACCACGTTTAGGCTCCACTGGTGGCCCATGATGGTACTCCTCTAGCGGCACATAAGCAGCCTCGTATCCTAAGCGCTCATCATCTCGGTCATGTCTCAATGTCTCGGCAACAAGAATAGTAACCCGATGGCCATACCCATGCAAAGGTACCGCTCCCTCGCCGGTATACTGCAATATCTACTGTTCCAACTGGTAGAACTAATGTAAGCCAATACCTTGCATAACATGTAAACTATTAATTACGTAAGGATAATGTAACATTATAAGTAAGTATAACAAATAACATACAAGTGCCTCATGCCTCCCGACGTATGGAATGTATCGAACTCCAGCGAGATGAATGGGGTTCTCGACGAGAAGTCGGGTAACACTGCTATACCAACCCATATACCCATGCTCGCCATCCGTACGCTCAGGTGCAGGGGGTGGAGGAATAAGGTCATACCTCTGGTCCCAAACCTCAATCTGGGCCTCTAGCCAGGCCAAGTATGTCTGGTCAACCCTGGAACGATCATCCCGCTAGTAATGTGTCCTAATCCAAGTGGGCAAAATAGGTACAAGATGTGGTTGACCAAACTGGCAAAGGCCTCGCTCGGTGGCATGATGCTCGACAATATCGAGACCTATCAGCAGGACGGAAGAGCTCCACATAGCTCGGCCGCGGGAGCAATAATTGGGCAAACCAGCTATGAGCGCGTCGTTATATGGCCCTCTATATGAAATATTAATTAAACACAGGAATCGTCACTAAACACAACAAATATAAAGCCAGGCCAAGTAAAGTTAAGTATACATGTACCTGCATGCCTTCAAGCAAATCCAACAAATCCCTGTAATAGGGAAGATGATGTCGAGCCTCGAACTCGCATCCGTAGCCTCGCCTATCAACCTACCTCCAAGAAAAAGGGAGAAACGGTGGAGGTGGTGCATCCGGAGCCATCGGTGGTAGAGGTGGATGGAACAACAGGAACCGCTCCCAGGCCCAGACCTAATATAGATTGTGGACGTAAAATTTAAGGTATTGTTTTTACTATGTATGGTATTGTCACGACCCAAAATCTAACTAGTCGTGATGACACCTAACCCAACCCGCTAGGTAAGCCAGTTAACCACTAACCAATTCCAATAACAATAAATAAAGCAATTAAGTAAAGAAATTATCTGAATCTTATACATTCCCCAAGAACTGGTAGTACAAATCATGAGCTTCTAAAAATAGATTTTACAAAGCGAAAATGAAATAAATACATCGTCTGTTTGGAAAGCACATAAACAGAGTTTTATAGATCTAAGGCTACCACAAACAAGAGGCAGCTACAACCGGGACACATGTACATCTTCAATCTAGCTCCCATCGAACACAGCAACATCAGCAACCAACATCTACACGCAAGGTGCAGAAGTGTAGTATGAGTACAACCGACCCCATGTACTCAATAAGTAACAAACCTAACCTTAGGTTGAAAGTAGTGACGAGCTAACAGAAAGGTCAGGTCCAACACCAATATTCCACAACAGTTCATAACAACATAGTACAATAACAAAAGAAGAATCTCAGAAATAAAAGGCTCAGTTCGTTCACAGTGCAGAAAAATAGGCATTTCTTTTCAAGTATCTCAGTCTATATCCAAATCTTTTACCGAAAAGCCAATATACGAGTAAGTTTGAAAACTGGGATTTTCCTCAAACTCCTTTCAACAAATAGTAAGATGTTTCCTTTTTAGATAGCATGAGGAAAGTACTTCTCTATGCCTACATGTCAAGATACAGGTAAAATCATAAATGTCCCCAAAACTGGGTAGCAGAAGGAAATGCACCTCTATGCATGTATCTCAAGTACGCATGTCAAATACAATGCATATCGATGATGAGCTCATGTACTCATACTCTCAGAGTACTCAATCTCACTGTCTCGCATTCTCTCTCACTATGCTCAGCATACTCAAACACCCAGCGTTGTACCATACCCGCTGCGGCGTGCAACCCGATCCCTATTTATAGTCGCCTGCGCTCACTAGGGGTGTGCAGACTCCGGAGGGGCTTCTTTCAGCCCAAGATCTATAATCCACACGGACAACTCACGTGCTGCACGGACAACTCACGTGCCATAATATCAATATCTAGAATCGCACGGACAACTCACGTGCCGCACAGATAACTCACGTACTATAATATCAACATCTGGAATCGCATGGACAACTTATGTGCCGCACGGACAACTCACGTGATGTAATATCAATATCCTCACAAACAGGCCACCGACCTCACTTAGTCATCAATCTCTCCAGTCTCACTCACGGGCTCACAAAGTCATGAAACTAGACCGACCACAATGATATGACGTATTAATAAATAACTGAGACTGAGATATGATATAAATGCATGATTATGACTTAGTACGAAATATCAATGAAATCAGTGAAATGACAGTAAGAAACAACCACTATGGGTCCAAACAATATGGGCATAATGCCTAAACATGATATCTAGCATGATTGATAACTTAACTACTTTATCACACGGTGAAAACACGAATATCAATAAAGTAGGACCACTACACAGTGCCATGGAAATAATAGAGTCCCAATTCACATGGTTGATGACGTCCAAATCCACTATTAAAAAATAAATGGACACGGTCGCATGCAATATAATTTACCCAACTATGAGTCGGGGTCGAATCCCACAGAGAACAATATGTAGGCGATTAGGAATGTAAGAGAATTATCACTTCTTATGAAATTCCAAACACTTAGAATTTGGTGGTGAAAATATTATAGCTAAATGCGAAAATGTAAACTAAGCTAGAAAGCAAGTAAAATGATCAATGGCTACAACCATGGATGCATCGGGATTTACACTCAAGTAACGATCCAATGTATTTCACGATTTTATAAATATGAGCGAGTTTATGTTAATTAGCCTCGGGTAATAATTCTATATTAGCTTCTTCCGAAGACTAACAAGACTTCCTAATTGAATTATCCCTAAAATAATTAAGAGATTGGGCACACCCGGATACGACTACAAGTAGTTCAATCCTATCCCTAGGTAGAATCTATAAAGTGAGGGTTAAAGCCTCAAGTTCTTGTCAATTAATCTTTCCCAACCCCAAATAATCTTTCTCAAAATTAATTCAAAGTTAATGGGTGAGTCCTAGGGTTAGCTAATCCCTTTGTAAATATTAAAAAACAAGAATAATTAAAGAAATAATAACTCACTTCATAATAAATAAAAATCGTTCAATACATAAGCACAACAAGATATTTAATCCACACTTTAAATATGAATATTCTCATAAACAAGATTCAAGTGTTGGAAAAAATACTACACACTTATATATTCAATACAAAGCAAGAAAATGAAGAACCGAGCATAAATGAGTAAGAAATTCTCAACCAAAAGCTTCAAATCTTCAAGACCCAAGTGTGTGTGCAAGAACCTTAGCTTCAAAACTTGTCTTCTCTAGTCTAGGAACTGAAAAATAAGCCAAAGATTCCCTACAAAATGAGCTAGGTCGTGTATTAAATGATTTGGGGTCAAAATCGTGAAATTCCAGAACTGCCCAGTTTCTCCGCCCAGTTGTTCTTCGCGTTCGCGACTATTCCTTCGCGTTTGCGAAAGCTTGTTGCCTTCAACATCGCGTTCGCATTTATACCTTCGCGTTCGCAATGGTTAGCTTCCTCCAGTATCGTGTTCGCGAAGGTTGGCTTCTTCCGGCTTCGCGTTCGCGTACAACACTTCTCGGTCGCGAAGGTTTGTTGTCCTGATGTTTCGCGTTCGCATCTAACCCTTCGCGTTCGCGAAGGGTAATTCACTGGGCAGTATTTTGTTTGCATTTTAGCTCCTTTTTGACTCGTTTTCACGTGGTTTCTTCGAACGCGAAGGGTAATTCACTGGGCAGTATTTTGTTTGCATTTTAGCTCCTTTTTGACTCGTTTTCACGTGGTTTCTTCACCATCACTCCTAAATCACTTGATACCTGAAATATGCCAATAAACCTCAATAAATGCCTTAGTTTCTCAACAAAATCATACAAAAGCCTAAGTATCAAGATGATATAAGTTGGTAAAATACCAACTTATCAAACCCCCAAACTTAAACTATTGCTTGTCCTTAAGCAATTCAACAACTAAGAACATCCTTCAATAAAATTATCAATTAAGGTCAATGTTATACCGAACATCATTTCAAGTCAAAAAGGTTTACATTAAACACAACCTAGTGACTTCGGTTGGTTCAAACAATTAATCCAAAGCATAAGAATCGCCAACAACTTCTCACAAATTTCATTTCAATTCAAGTGCTCAAACACCACTTTAATCAAAGTAGCAACCAAGTCATGATACTAAAGCTTCAAAATTTGCCTCATTATCACAAATAATTTTCTTTTGTTCATTCCTCCCAATTGGAGATTGGATTAAGTTCACAACTCAAAATTTCATGTGCCCTCACACTTAAGAGAGAATCCTGACTTATAAATTGCAATTTAAACACAAACGGGATATCAAATGGAAAGAATTAACTCTCCCTCTCACACAAAGATATTCAAATGCACAAAAGTAGTGCCATAGGCTTGCCCTTCATGTATTTATCCACTTATGTAGACACACTTTGTTCAAAATCAAGTAGGACTTAAAGGGTTGTAATGTAGGTTATTGGCTAAGGTAAGGCACAATTTGGATAAGAGTGACTCAAAACCTCCCTAAGCACTAAAATTTACAATAATTAAAGCACACTTCCTTCAAAAGTATTTTCCATCCTTTCTTCACTTTTCATTCTACACCTAATCTTCCCTTTATTCACAACTCATTATTTTTCCTTCTTTTTTTTTTATTATTACCTTTCACCGTTTTAAGCAACTTCCATATCACAACTTTTGCAACCTTCACCCCCAAACTTAGGCTTTTAGCCTACATTTACATTCTCAAAGTACTTAGGAAGGTAGGATGCCAAAAGAAAGATCAATAAAGAATGAAGTGTTCAAGCTTGTAACATGGTTGCCAAGGAAAAGGTTTAAAGTCTCAAAAGGGGTTGGCTAGGGAAAATATGCAAGGGTAGGAAATTTAAGGCACAATAACGGTTCAAGGAAGGCCTAAAATTATTTTTCAACCCAAGTTAATCTAGGATTTCTCCTTGAAGCACATTCCGGGCGAGTTCTAGACTACAAATGATGCAAAAGAACTTCACAATAAGTCTCACCACACATGGAACATGAAAATTCAAGTGGAATACAAATCCAAAATCCAATTGAAACCAATGAACTCAAGTAAGTCACATATAGCCTAAGAAGCTATTTAGTGAATCAAAGAGCCAAAAATTGAGTCTAAAAGTCATGACACTGATATTTACCTTAATCATTTTTCTTTTTCAAAGATCAAGAATTCATATGCCGAGGTTTAAATCATGTTGGTACCAAACAAGCCACATGTTGGTTTATGGACAAAAAGATCACACCCAATAACCAATTTATTCACTACTAGCTACTAACTAAAAAAAAAGAAACAAATATTTACCTAAAAGCAAGCACTGAGACGAGACTAATCCCTTAAGAAAGTTGTCACGCCATCCAGCATAGGGAAATGTCACCCGGTTCGACACAAATTATTTTCTTGGAAAAGAACCGCGACATAAAAAAACCAAGGATTTTAATTAATACTACTACAAGTAAATAAAGTAGCAAAATTAATGCTAACATGCTAGAATTAAACTTCAAACTATCACTAATAAACTACTACATCAACCAATCTACACAAGTTACCACAAAAAATAATCATGCTCCAATTACATCATCACATGTAAATGAGTCAACCCCAACCTAGAGTGTTGCACTGTCCTCAATGCAACTAAGCAAAACAAGATAAAATGAAGGAGGTGCTCCCTGAAACTGCATCACTTAGAGCTGGAGGTGGTGGGAAATTTGAGCTCCAAATCCTCATCATCATCGTCCTCTGATTCATGTGAGCCACAGAATGAACTCAGCTTGTGCATCATTTTGGACATAAATTTGCTTTTCTTTTCTCATGCTCCTTGAACTTTCTCTGCCGCTTCTCAATCTTCCCTTGCCGGCGGCTCATATTTTCCAACCTGTTGTTCATGGCCTCCATCTTGCCCGTTATTGATTTTTGCTCTTTGACCACGTCATCCAGGGATAGTGGGGTAGCAGTGCCAGTAGATGTGCTAGCCCCAGGTGGGCCAGTAGGAAGGCCAGCTATGAGCTGCCTAATGTGTGCATCTACTTCGTGTATCTGACTGGATAAGTGACGCATAGTGTGAGGACCGGACTGGAGTGGTACCATGGGGTCAAATGACCTTGGTGCAGGTGTAAAGGATCCAACGGTATCGGTGGTGGCCTCAGAGAACTTCCCAAATGAAGAGGATGCCACATCAATTCTCCTCTTTTTCTGCTTGTCACTGGGTCCCCTTTTCAGCAAAGGATGGATCATCGGCTTTCCCGGACCTTTCTCAACATCATTTGGGCATTTTAACACCCCAGCCTCATAGCATAGTCGAGTGATCAAGGATGGGAAGAATAGGCTCTTGGATCTCCCATGGGTGGCTTCCTCGATTTCTCTAACAATGTGCTCCCCCACGTTCACAAGTAGCCCATCCATGATAGCAACAATTATCAGTGCCCTCTCTGGTGTCACATCAGTGTTATTTGTAGAAGGCAAGACTCTTGCACAGATAATAGAGAGCCATGTCTTTGCCTTAGCCCTGAAATCATGAGAATCAACTCCCTTGTGCACTGTTATCCACTTCGGGGACACCCCATCATGTAAATTTTCCACTAACCACTGGTTTCCTCCTGCTTTAACTCTGTCTTTGCAGACCTCATTATCAGCATTGGGAAGACAATAAATTCCGTTGATTACCTCAGGGCTGAAATGGACTTGCACACCCCGCACAGTAGTAACTAAGGTACCTTGGAAGTCGGTCCTCAAGGCGTTTGCATAAAATTCCAAAACTACTATGTGATTGGCATCATTTGGTTGCTCGGCAAAACAAATCCACCTGCTTTATACCAATCTTGTGTAAAAGACCGACATTTTAGCTTCAACCTTTTCCATGTTTATGCCTATTTCCCTGACGATGGTCTTTGACAAGAGTCTATCATATTTCCTCTCACATGCTGCAGATAGAAACCAGTCATGATCAAAGGGTTCCTCTTGTTCAGCTTCAAGGACATGTTCTTGCGCAATTTCATTGTGTTCCGGATCCATTTTATGCCCAAGGTACCTACAAAATAGACCAACAATGTCAAAAGCTCATATATACACTTAAAACAATGTATTAGGAAGTATTTAGGTCAAAGAAATGGGCGAAAAAGGTCCCGGATAGAGCTTTGCAAAGCTACTATTTGTTTTCCATTTTTGGGACTGCCAGTGATTGCTCTTCGCGTTCGCGAGAAGACAATCGCGTTAGCGAAGAGAGATTTTTTTCCCCAGATTTAGACCTTCGCGTTCGCGATCAGACAATCGCGTTCGCGAAGGTCAAAATATTTTGCCCAGGAATTTGGCCTACGCGTTCGCGAGCAGACCATCGCGTTCGCGAAGGTCATCTTCTTCGCTCAGGCCTATTTTCGTTCAGGCATTTTTTCAAACAGTTGGGGTGCCCTCTTTTCTATGTTCATTTTATAGACCATTGAAGCAAAAATCTTGCCCAAATTTTCTTCAATAAAAAGACACTCACACTCAACCAATCTCACCCAGCAATAACAACAAATTTCAAGAACAAGCTTGGCAATTAATACTCAAAATTTGAATCCTAAAAACCAAACAACCATGGTTGTTCTTCTATTGTTTTACACCAAGAAAGAGAAGAAAGATTTAAGAGACAAGAGAGGAAATTACATAACTAGAAAATGATGAGGGAGAATCGCAATGGACTTGAAGAATATGGGGAGTTTGAGTTTTTGGGATTTAAGTAGTAGGAATTGTTCTTGATCCAAAAAGGATTAAACGTCCCTTTCTAGTGTTATTTTTGAACTTTAAAACTTACCTGACGAGTCGCGTTCACGAGGGCCTTATCGCCTATGCGAAGAGTAAAAAGTGCCAAATTGTCGCGAACGTGATGAGTTCACCGCGGACGCGAAGGGTTAAATTTTCATAAACCTTCACGAAAGCATAGGTCCATTGCGAACACAAAGCATTGCGTCTGCAGTTTCCAACAACTACTGGTTTTTGGCTGTCCGGTCACCCCGACCTACTCAAATTAACTCCAAAAATTCTAAAACTTGGCAGATTAGTCAAAATAATATACTAAGCTATTCTAGAAGAGAAAAATTAAAAAATGACCAAAACAAATTGAAAACGATGGGTTGCCTCCCACCAAGTGCTGCATTTAATGTCGTGGCACGACGCGAATCAACTTTACCACTTTTCTCGCCACTTGGACGATATGAATTGGGTACCTAACTTGGAATCAAGTTTGTGACCACGAGCAATGGGGGGTGGGGGGGGGTGATAAGTAGATGATCAAGCCAAGCATTAACTTCTTTATTTTGTACTTCTTGGCTTTCATGTGAGGAATGTCATTTTGCTTCCTTGTACCTTCAAACTGTAAAATGTATGGCCTTTGTCTTTCCTCCTCGCATTCTCTTATTGACTCGTGTAGTTCAATTCCCATATCACCACATAATTCTAATGTTGAGAAATGCTTGAAATGTGACCTCAAGCCTCCAAAGTGCAATTCTTTCTGGATTTTGACATCCTCTTGGTCCCCCGAACTAGAGTCCTTTTCAACCATCTCTTCAAATTTTTTAGTTGACTCTAATTCCATATTTTTCTTGGCATCACTAATGCTCATGGAGTCGGTCGGCGGATGTTCAATTCTTGATTCCTCAAAATAAATCTCACTTTCTTCCTCGGAGTTGGACTCTTCTTGACCTCTTTCCACACTTTCAAATTGATAGGCATAATGAGCCTCAATCAATGATTTCATTTGATCTTCCAAAGTGCGGATAGTCTCATCATTTCGATTTAGTGCTTGTTTTAAGTCCTCGAGTGCCAAGCTTTGCTTCTCCTCATTTTCAAGAACGGCCTCCAACATGAGCATCATCCTCTCATTTTTAGCATTTGAGAGTTCTTCTTGTTTTTGATCAAGTGCCAAGGAAGGATCTTCTTGGTCTTGGCTATCATTCACTTTCGAGGCTTTTTGGACCTCTAAAGCTTCAAGCATTTCTCCCATTTGTAAGTTCAACCTTTCAAGCACCAAATCATTTTGGAGACTATTTTCCAAAAGCTCCTCCAAATCATTTTGCTCTTTGTTTCCTCCTTCAAGTAGGCATTCTAACATGAGCTTAAACTCTTTCATTTTGACCATGCTCAATTTCTTCCACTTTCATATCCCTATAATTTTTATCACAAAAAATAGAATCATCATAGCGGGGGCTTGGAAAAGGGAAGGACAAATAAGCATAATTTTTCCAATGACCATTTTGACGGCCACACTTATCTTAAATACTCCACTCATGGGTTTGAGATTGTGCGCACAATCCACCCCCGGGAGAATTTAAACAATTTTGCCACGAGTGTGGTCCTTCACAATAAGGACAAGGGTCATCAAAGTATGAACAACTACCATCCGACCAATTTTCATTATATGATGACATTTTTTTTAAAACTAAGAAAATAAACAAGAAACAAACAAGAAGATAAACAAAGATAAGAAAATATTACACAAATATTCATAAGTTTGGACCAAAGCACTTACGCTTACTTCTCAAATAACCTAAATTATGCCAACTTGTTCCCCGGCAATGGTGCCAATTTTGATGACGTCCAAATCCACTACTAAAAAGTATATGGACACGAGCACATGCAATATAATTTACCCAATTATGAGTTGGGGTCGAATCCCACAGAGAACAATATGTAGGCGATTAGAAATGTAAGAGAATTATCACTTGTTATGCAATGCCAAACACTTAGAATTTGGTGGTGAAAATATTATAGCTAAATGCGAAAATGTAAACTAAGCTAGAAAGCAAGTAAAATGATCAATGGCTACAAGCATGGATGCATCGGGATTTACACTCAAGTAACGATCCAATGTATTTCATGATTTTACAAATATGAGCGAGTTTATGTTAATTAGCCTCGGGTAATAATTCTATATTAGCTTCTTCCGAAGACTAACAAGACTTCCTAATTGAATTATCCCTAAAACAATTAAGAGATTGGGCACACCCGGATACGACTACAAGTAGTTCAATCCTATCCCTAGGTAGAATCTATAAATTGAGGGTTAAAGCCTCAAGTTCTTGTCAATTAATCTTTCCCAACCCCAAATAATCTTTCCCAAAATTAATTCGAAGTTAATGGGCGAGTCCTAGGGTTAGCTAATCCCTTTGTAAACATTAAAAAACAAGAATAATTAAAGAAACAATAACTCACTTCATAATAAATAAAAATCGTTCAATACATAAGCACAACAAGATATTTAATCCACACTTTAAATATGAATATTCTCATAAACAAGATTCAAGTGTTGGAAAAAATACTACACACTTATATATTCAATACAAAGCAAGAAAATGAAGAACCGAGCATAAATGAGTAAGAAATTCTCAATCAAAAGCTTCAAATCTTCAAGACCCAAGTGTGTGTGCAAGAACCTTAGCTTCAAAACTTGTCTTCTCTAGTCTAGGAACTGAAAAATAAGCCAAAGATTCTCTACAAAATGAGCTAGGTCGTGTATTAAATGGTTTGGGGTCAAAATCGTGAAATTCCAGAACTGCCCAGTTTCTCCGCCCAATTGTTCTTCGCGTTTGCGACTATTCCTTCGCGTTTGTGAAGGCTTGTTGCCTTCAACATCGCGTTCGCGTTTATACCTTCGTGTTCGCAATGGTTAGCTTCCTCCAGTATCGTGTTCGCGATTATACCTTCGCGTTCGCGAAGGTTGGCTTCCTCCGGCTCCGCGTTCGCGTACAGCACTTCACGTTCGTGAAGGTTTGTTGTCCTGATATTTTGCTTTCACGTCTAACCCTTCGCGTTCGCGAAGTTTAATTCACTGGGAAGTATTTTGTTTGCATTTTAGCTCCTTTTTGAATCTCTTTCACATGGGTTCTTCACCATCATTCCTAAATCACTTGATACCTGAAATATGCCAATAAACCTCAATAAATGCCTTAGTTTCTCAACAAAATCATACAAAAGCCTAAGTATCAAGAGGAGATAAGTTGGTAAAATACCAACTTATCAATGGTGCATGCACACACGCCCGTCACCTAGCATGTGCGTCACCTCAATACCAATCTCATAACACGTATTTCGGGGTTTCATACCCTCAGCACTAGGATTAGAAGAGTTATTTACTTCGAACAATCTAATTCCAACACTGAGCAAGCCAAGCGATGCTCCAAATGCCATCACGCACGTTCCGACCTCCGAACGGCTCGAAACTAACCAAAAATAACTCAAATACATCAAACAATGCTAAAGGAACCAATCCCGATCGAAAAAGATCAAATCTTGAATCAAAAGTCCAAAATCGGCCAAAAGCCCAACCCGGGCCCGCACCTCGGAACCCGACAAAATTTACAGAATCTGACAACCCATTCAATTATGACTCCAACCATACTAGTTTCACTCAACTCTGACTCCAATTCGATGTTCAAAACTCGAAAATTCATATTATGAAACTTTAGGCCAAAACCCCCAAATTACTCTTTAAAATTCACAATCCAATTTCCAAAAACGAAGGTAGATTCATAAAATATAACCAAAACCGAGTAGAGAACACTTACCCCAATCCTTGTGATGAAAATTGCTCCAACAATCGCCTCCATCCGAGCTTGAAAATGTAAAAATGAAGCCAAAATCGCGAACCCTTGTATATAACATTCTGCCTAGCACTTCCGCATTTGCGGACAATTCGTTGCACCTGCGACCACCGCTTTTGCAGAAAGACTTCGCACCTGCGACACCTGGCTTCCTCACCATTTCCGCTTCTGCAACTTCCTGCCCGCATCTGCGCAATCGTAGGTGCAGAAATCCCATCGCACCTGCGACCTTTGCTGACACCCTCCAACTCCGCACCTGCGCTCGAGCTGCCGCACCTGCGGCATCGCATATGCGCCCAAATCTCTGCTTCTGTGGTCTTCCTCATCCATATCTCATCTCATATCTGTGATGCCTTTGTCTCTTTTGCGGCCATCGCACCTGCGCAAACCAACCGCAAGTGCGATCATACCATAACCAACAACCTTTAGCTTTGCACATGAAGTGAAAATGATCCGAACCTCGTCCAAAACTCATCCGGGCCACTTGGGACCCCGTCAGAATATACTAACAAGTCCAATAACATAACACGGACCTACTCAAGGCCTCAAATCACACATAACAATATCGAAATGATGAATCGCACCTCAAATCAAAATTTATGAACTTTGAAACTTCAACTTCCACAACCGATGCCGAAACCTATCGAATTACGTCCGATTGCCCTCAAATTTTTGCGCACACGTCACATTTCACATTACAGACATATTCCATTTTTCAGAATCGAATTTTGACCCCGATATCAAAAAGTCAACCCCTGGTCAAACTTCTCAAAAATTCAACTTTCGCCATTTCAAGCCAAATTCCACTATGGACCTCCGAATCACAATCCGAACGCGCTCCTAAGTCCAAAACCACCCAACAGAGCTAACGGAACCATCAAAACTCCGTTCCGGGTTCAAATTCACAAAAAGTCAAACTTGGTCAACTATCCCAATTTAAAGTTTCGACAATGAAATCCATTCTTCCAATTCGATTCCGCATAACCTGAAAAATCAAAACTGACTATTCACATAAGTCATAATACATCATACGGAGCTACTCATGCTCGTAAACTACCGAGCGAAGTGCAAATGCTCAAAACAACCGGTTGGGTCGTTACATCCTCCCCCACTTAAACATACGTTCGTCCTCGAACGTGCCAGGAGTTGTTTCCAAGCCACCATATCACTATTTCATCTTACCACACACGTACCCGGGGGTGATCCCACATCACCCTATCCCATATAGTCTTGATAACACCACATAACTGAAATTTCTTAATTCAACCTAGCCCACAAGCCTTAGAATCCAATTTCCAACATCCAAAATTTCTTATAAGATCTGAAGCCGCAACCTACACACTATATAAGTCTGAACAAGCTGTACCAAAAGCCGTAACCATAACTCAAATACTCAAAACTCAAATACTCAAAACTCAAATACCACATAACTCAAATGCTCGAAGCAATTATTTCTAATCACAGTAGCTGCTCAAAACAACCCAATACAGGTAATAAATCTCATATCAAACAAGACTCCATTAAAAAACCTTCGTACACTGCAAATGATGAAACAAACATGCAGACTCATAACTATTCATCAGATCAATAAGTCATGGTACTCCGTCCTCTTCGACAAGAACTATAGCAAATTTGTAAGCCGATTTTCGATATTATCCTTCCAACCATGCTGTAATCAATTCCGATAATATTCATTCTAGGTATGACGACTTCATCTTATCAAATACCAGCTACTCTACTAACATGCCACACCAATACTATCTAAAGCCACAACACGTGCATTAATAAGCAACATTCCAAATGTACTTAATCATGGAAAAATGACTCAGACAAGAGAACCGTCTCGAAAGCTCGACGGTTACCACCCCAACACAATGCTAAGAGCCCATCACACACCGTAGAACCATAAACATGAATCTAACATAAGGGATTATATCTCAACATAACTCTGCTGCAATGCGTGACCCCATCCAAACACTGATCCATATGAAATACCTCAGCCACCGCGCTCAAAATCAATAACCACGTGCAATCCGACATCAAGTACTCAAAGTGCACTACCATAACCATGGAGAAGCAAATGACACAATTCTACACAAACCCGAAAGAACATAACCAATGCGCAATCAATCATGTATCACCCAAATACCCATATCGCGCAAATTCCGCCATAAGGCCCCAATAGAACTACACCGATGTGCTTATAACCAACGAATCACAACTCCTCGTAGCATAGAAGAGTAACTTATATATCATTTCAGGACACAAATAAGCTCAGCATCAACTGAATCACATATCCCTCAACAATAGCATTATGAAGCCAACCAATCCAACTCAGTATAGAATACACATCCTAATTGGGACTACTAATGGACCCTCAAATCAACTCCGGGCACCCACAAATAGATAAATAAACCTCTGAAAGCCTATAATTGACTGAATTATAACACATACTATCATCTGGATAGCTTCGGCCACGACTTCACTGTCCACAACCATGAAACAGTCTGCTCCTGAGAACTTCCAGTCTCCAAATCCATAGAACACACGAATCACCTTATCTGATCCCAACTCCACCGCCAGAATGTCTAACTCATCTCTCATACACGATCATCCCACGGGGAATACTTCTAAAATTTTTCCGTGCCACATAGCAAAATTTGAATATCAGCAATCGATCAACCAGGAGAGTGCCGCAGTACCAGTGAAGTATCCATAAATCAAAACACATTGCCCCTTCTGAAATGTATACTCTCATCAGGCCATACCGATTAGTAATATCATTTGCCTAGTCATCAGAAACGGTTCATGCTGCCTACAAATTTATATCCTTCTCTTCAAAACTGAATTGTGACCTTGCACATGCAAATCTTAATCCCACGCAATACACCACGTCTACCATGACATCCTGCGAAGAGTACAAGAATCTCATAATCAACTCTGAGTCACAAGCAGAATATTCACTCGATCAGTCAGAAACCTTCCATTTGATCTCATCCCGAAGAAAATTCCAATACGCAACATATTCATCACGCCGGTAGGAAATATACCCTTTGAACCATGGTAAAAACCATTGAGAACTCTTCAACACCCATTTGCACACAACCAAGCTATCAGAACCGAATCTCTCTAACTCAACCCAGCCATGCAGGTCGCCAAAATCCAAAAGCATTGCCACGAAACACCTGTGGAGGCTAGCCACATCATAAGTACCCAAAGGACCGATTATACCCGTTACTGTGCTGATCCAACCTATCACCACGTTGTCCTATTTCTCCAAGTCCCTTCCAAATTGCCTTAAAATTGATACTTATCCTTGCTGGAATACCACGATCCTTAACCAAAATTCACCACACAAGAGACCCTAGTATAAAACCACAACGCCCTAAGGCCCATAAGCCGCTGACTTCCCTCTTAATCACCCAAAGCACCACAACCGCGACACCCACTCTAAAGAGACCTAATGTGAACAAAAATCTGCTTCTTTTACCTTTTTGATGCTGAAATGCATAATCCACAATGGTATAAAAATGCCATAAGTCTTGACACCATCCAATATAACTCTCAGTTTCTAGCCATATACAATTCTTGAAAATTCCAAATCGCTACATATAAATCTTGAATCCATTAGAACCATTCTCGAGAGTCATCTACTCTACTCAAATCTCAATTAAACCGACCAAACGGACCGAACGACATGTGCCCCATTAGCATAACAACACCCAAAGAAGTAACACTGCCTTAATACCACCGATCAAATTCATACTCTGTGTACACTACATCCTTCGCGAATAACCACTCAATTGTTTTATGATTCCCATGATTTTCATATACTCCTAAAGTGCCATAACCCGCATCCAGAAATTTTCTTACTCGAGTCACTCTCAAACTCAACCTCTGCAAGTCATAACTAATCCACAAGTATACCTCAGACCAAAATTAAAATTTAACACATAACCATAAAATCAAATTGTCAATAGAAGGCTCCCCCACTTGGTTCAAAGCCATAAATTAAAACACTATATAACTCATAATACTTATACTCTATTACTGTAGTCAGTACAACAAAAATTCTTCTCAAGCTCATACAACGCCAACCATAAAGATACCTCAATCGTCCGTTAAGCTCGCATTAACGTGAAAAGAATTATCTATGTTTTCACCTGCAGCAGCGGTAAAAATTCGGTAACGTCTCTCTGGGTGCCCATGCACGCCCGACACATTTGCATGTAACCATGTAAATCATCTAGCCGCTCCATATGATGTAAAATCTCAAGCTGACTAGGTTTCCCGAAGTGCTCGAGAACATTACACCACCAAACATCAGTAACAACAACAATCTCGTATGTCGGTCGATATTCTCCGCCGGTAAGCATCAGTAATCTCCGCATCTATCGCCTCCAGATGCTGCCGGACGGGCGTCAGCTGCAATCGACTAGCCCCACTCAATGTAGTCTCCTTCGCTGGCTGGAAACCGGCGAGTCGCTGCAACATATACAGTTAATGCACTACCCTATAGTCTCTAAGAGCATGCGGGTAAGCTACAGGTAATCCATCAACCGGCAATCCGAAGAGAACCTCCACGTCCTCAAGCGTGATGGTAGCCTCACCGATGGGTAGATGAAACGTGTGCGTCTCTGGTCGGCACCGCTCTATCATAGCCGTGATCAACGCCCAATCGAACTGCAATCGGGCGATCTCTATGATCCTGTAGAAACCCGTATCCTGAAGACGTCTTACTATACAGGGATGGAGTGGGTGATCCCTAATAAACTCACACATATCGTCTATACGTCTGAGGCGGAATGTCTGGGACAAAAACTGCCCATCCCAAATGTATGAAGACATATGGTTGCCCTGTAGCAACATTAGCTCTCGATATAAAGATCCGGGATGCACAGGGGGAACCTACATGACGATGTCTGTAAATTGAACAATATTAATTAAAGTATTTTTCTTTTTGATTGCTTAACGTCTTTAAATATATTGTAATATTTTTTATATTAATATTTAATCGATATTTTTACTATATTATTGCTTAAGTTGATACATTTTCTATATTATTATTTTATATGTTAATTTATTATTTTATATGTTAGGTTATTATTTTATATATTAGTTTATTATTTTATATGTTAGTTAATTATTCTATATGTTAGTTTATTAATTTATACGTAAGTTTATCATTTTATATGTTTGTTTCTTAATTTATATGTTAGTTTATTATTTTACATGAATACGGGATGCTTTGTGTACTGAACTGCTTTTTTTAATATTTAAAAATAAAAAAATTGGATGCAATTTTGATTTTCTAAGTTACATGTTGTAAGTTAGTATGTTGGTATATATGGTGTAGTAAGAGATTAAATCCTTGATTATTATACTATGATCAGGCTAAAACAACTTATATAGAAGTTGAAATAAATACAGAATTAAAAAAAGAGATATATATTGATGTTTGGCATATTTCGATATGTGTTGATGTTACTTTGCCCATGCTTTAACCACTTTTTGATGTTATTTAATCTTTAAAACACCCAACATGGTGTAATTATTGGTTTGATGACTAATTAAGTTATGTGTGACGATTTAAGGTATTCGGAGTGCAAAATATGAAGAAAAGGTGGTTTAGCTAGAGGAAGAAGGGTTGGATGCGTCGCATCCAACCTAGGAAAACATCATCATGCATGCAACCTTAGCAGTGAAGTTGGGCCATCGCGTCTGCCATCGCATGCGAAACTGGGAAGTAGAAGTGAAGCTGGATGCGTCGCGTCCACCATCGCATGCAAGCTGAGAAATAGAGGACAAGGTGGATGCGTCGCATCCACCTTCGCAGGCAAAAAATTGAAATGGAGGACAAGGTGGATGCGTCGCATCCACCTTAGCATCAACCCCTGAAGCCGATTTGGACTAGGAATAGGAGAGCTTTGGCCCACGACTTTTGTACGCAATATATAAGCTAAAAACGCCTCTTTGAGGTTACCTAACATATTGGGAAGGGGGAAAAAGCCACGACAAAGCTGTGGAGGCCGGAATTCCTCAAGTTTCTTCTTTCTCCCACCAAACTTAGTAATCTTTATGTTTCTTTATATGATTTGTTGTTTGGCTACCATGTCTATGTGGAGCTAAACTTCACGTTCTAGGGTTGTGGTTCTTTCATGACTATTGTTATTCGGATATTGATTTTGACTTCTTGATTTATCATATTAGTTTATTTATTCAATCTTGCGCTTAATTATTTAATTGCTTGATCACCAATTGAATACTATCTACGAATCTAGAATTGAACTCGAAAGTGGGAATTCTATATTGCATATAGGATTGAGTAGGGCAAGTTCTTGAACTCGGGCATCGGGGAACGGATTCGTAGTTAGGATAGACATATACCTAATTGCCTTGCTTGGTTAATTTACAGGAATTATAAATGCGTTCTTGTTGATTCTAACTCCATAGACATATAGGCGTTAGGTTAGCTTGAATAGGCAAGTAAGAACTCGACAGATTCTTATGAGCATTAACCCTGTCAACCAATAAGCTAGATAAATTAGTCGGTCAATTCAATTGAAGAATACAATAGGATTGTTAGATAGACCATAACCCTAGATCGTTTTAATTACATTGATATCATTAAAATCTGCTCTTTCTCTGTTCAAAGTTTATTATTTATATTTTTCTTATTTAATTAGTTGGAATAAAATATTTTTAGATTTAATTCTTGTTTAGATAATTAGGATAGTCTAATTTAGTTAATAGTTAATCATAAGTCCTCGTGGGTTCGACATCCGACTTTTAGTCACTTTATTACTTGACGACCGCGTATACTTGCGTGAGTGTGTTTGGTCGCAACAAGTTTTTGGCGCCGTTGCCGGGGACTTAGAAATTTGCTATTTTTCTAGATTAGACATTTTTTTATCTATTCATGTTTTTTTATTTATTTTATTTTAGTTAGTATTTTTTATTTATTTTAGCATGGCATCTTGGAATAAAAATTGTTCGAATGATGGTTATTCTTATTTTGATGATCCTTGTCCATATTGTGGAGGACCCCACTGGTGGAAAAATTGTCAGAATGTTCCCAGGAGCGAGTTGTGCGCACAATCTCAATCCTTTGAGTGGAATATTTGTAATATGTGTGGTGGTCAAGATGGCCATTGGGATGGTTGTCCTAATTTTGTTCATCCTTCTCTGAGCCCTTATTATGATCTTTCTAATGATATTTCTGAGTTTGATAGGGGCAATGAAGTGCAGGATATGGAGCCTGATGCATATATTAGGGATATTCTGAGGCAAGTAGCAGAGCAACAGGATGAACTCAAAAAAGATATGAAAAGAATGAGGGCAGCAATCACAAGAATGAAGGCCAATATGGAAGAATTGAATGAAGAGAGCGAGTACCAGCAAGAGAAAATTTTTGAAAAAGAGGAGATTTTGAGCCAAACTTGGCTGGCAGAACAGGCTGAAAAGTTAGAAATATATGAAGCTCAACATGAGGAACTTACTGATGGGATGAGACACTTTATAGAGGGAAGATCTAAACTGGGACAAGGGATCTATAAATTTGTCACTACTATTCACGACTTGCAAGATAAATTAAATGCAAAGGTTGTTGCGTCTATCGCCCAACAAAATAGTAATGAGTTGTCAGAAGCTGAAAAGGAGCTTATACGCCAAATTGAGGAGCTAAAAGTGGAGAGCCAATCATTCGAGCATATTTCTGTTGATGATGCCCATGTTGAGAAAAGTACACTAGAGCCATGCGAGGTAGCAGATAATGTTATATTTGAAGACTCTAATGTGTGCACATATGAGGATATAAATAGTAATACAATTCTAAAGTTGGGGCGTGTTGGTCCTCATTCTAAACATTTTTCGACATTGTATTTGGATGATGACATGGAAATCGAGTCATCTAAGCCTTTGGAGGAGTCAATGGAAGAGGAACATGATGCCTATATTTTTGAATTTGTCATGCCAAAAAGCAAAAAATACATTCCTCATCTAAAGGCCGAGAAGTGTAGAGTGAAAAATTTATTACTTGGCCTGGTTATCTTTGTAGCCCCACCACTGGAGCATAGCCGCAAACTGGATGCCATGTTAGGGGCTCAATTCATAAGTTCGAGGTGGAGGCAAAAAGTGGTTCACGTCGTGCCGCTACGTTAAATCAGGCGCTTGTTGGGAGGCAACCCAGCGTTACTGCTTTCTTTTATTTTTGTTTACTTTTTATTTTATTTTATTTTTATTATTTTGTAGTATTTATTTTTGTTTTGTAGGATTATGAGCATAGGAAGCAAAGCCATTAGAAGAGTGCAAAAGCGAGCTAGATGGTGAGGACTAAGTGTGGGGTGCCCACACAAAGGACGATGCCTGGGGAAGTCTGAGTACCTCGTGAGCCGCTATTGCTTCGGCCTTTGGCCTACCAGGGAGTCTCGTTTACCCTCTTATTATTTATAATGTGCATTGAGGACATTGCAAAATTTTAAGTGTGGGGTGAGGAGATCGTTTGGATAAGTTTCTGTGCTATTTTAGCTTAGTTGTAGTACTCATTCTTAAGTGTAGTAGCTTTTGTGAAAAAAAGAAATTAAAAAAAAAAACGAAAAAGTAGAAAAATTGGACTTTTCCCGACGATTGATCTCCTAGACAGTTTTCTTGAGGGATTAAAGTCTAAACAAAAATTCAAAATATGTCTTTTAGCTTTCTTTAGGTAGTAATAATCCCCTGTGGTTTTTCTTTGTGCCTCGGTTCTTTTCCATGGGATGTAGTTTGAACCGGGTAGTTTTTTTCTTTTAGAGTAGAGTAGGAATGTAGGGAATAAAAGGAGGAAGAATGATGATGCCTTGTTAAAATGGATAGCATGTTTTGTGGCGCCTATGTCTCGTTTACATGACTTATGTTCACTTTGCGCTTAATGCTTAATATCTCGTTGCTCCGTGAATACTTGCATTGTTTGAGAGTCGGAATGTGATCGTCCTTAGTGAGTCATGTGCCATGTGTGGTGAGGTTTTTTGTGTAGTCCATGTATTGTACTTGTGTCTAGAACTTGCCCGGTATGTGAGTTGAAGCGAAATTTTAGGTGATGCTCGGTTTGAAAAATGATTTTAGGATTTCTTTGATCTTTTTGAGCTTATTGCTTATCACAAATAAAATCTATCCCTAGTTAAACCTTTTGAGCCCGTAGACCTTTTATTTGGTACCCACATTACAAGCCTATGCCCTTTTTATTCTTAATTGACATTGTTTTGATCCTTTTACCTCTTAAAGCACTTTAATTGTTAGATGAGCGCTAAAAGAAGTAAGAAGGGACTAAGTGTGGGGTGACTTTTGAGTGGAACCAATAAAAGAAAAAAAAAAGGGGGTGCACTTATTTTGTAAAATAATACGCCACTAGCGAAAATTGAAAGAAAAAAAAAAAAAAGAAAAGAAAAATATAGATGAATAAATTGTTGTCTTGTTCTTGCTAGTGGGTATGAATTAAAGTAGTGCTTAAAGAAAGAGGAAATATTGTTGGGGTGATATTATTTGTGAAATTGAAGTGGTGTTGAAGAATTTGCGCTTAAGTTATTTGATGATGTGTTAAAGTGCTTAGGAGGGTGAATCACTATTCCTTAAATATATCCTACTCGTCCCTTAGCCCATATTACAACCATGAAAAAGTCCTAATTGATTTTAGATCGAGCGAGCTTACATTAGTAGAGATTTACATTAAGGGCAAGCATATGGTACCAACTACATGCATGTGACTTCTTTTGTGAGAGTGAGCGATTTTCTTTGTGATCATGAGATTCGAATGTGTGGATTGAACTCGCTCTCTTGTTCTTGTTGTGAGGGCACATGGTTTCACGAGGGATAGGTAACGTTATTAGACTTCTCTATGATGTTGGGTGTTCAAGCCATGAGTGCATTGTGACATTGAGTCGGTTTTTGAGGTTAGGATTGTTATGAGCATGTTGTCTTTGTTCGAATATGTTTAAAGAAGGGCCTAAGAAAAGGGAAGTGTGTTGATGCATAGTCTAGAGCCTAATTGTAGCAAATAACCATGGTCATAGGTGCAGTGTGCTTTGAATGATAAGAGTTTAATTTTGTTTCGTCTACTATAGGATGGTTTGTTCGAGGACGAACAAAGGTTTAAGTGTGGGGTAGTGATGTTTGGCATATTTCGATATGTGTTGATGTTACTTTGCCCATGCTTTAACCACTTTTTGATGTTATTTAATCTTTAAAACACCCAACATGGTGTAATTATTGGTTTGATGACTAATTAAGTTATGTGTGACGATTTAAGGTATTCGGAGTGCAAAATATGAAGAAAAGGTGGTTTAGCTAGAGGAAGAAGGGTTGGATGCGTCGCATCCAACCTAGGAAAACATCATCATGCATGCAACCTTAGCAGTGAAGTTGGGCCATCGCGTCTGCCATCGCATGCGAAACTGGGAAGTAGAAGTGAAGCTGGATGCGTCGCGTCCACCATCGCATGCAAGCTGAGAAATAGAGGACAAGGTGGATGCGTCGCATCCACCTTCGCAGGCAAAAAAATTGAAATGGAGGACAAGGTGGATGCGTCGCATCCACCTTAGCATCAACCCCTGAAGCCGATTTGGACTAGGAATAGGAGAGCTTTGGCCCACGACTTTTGTACGCAATATATAAGCTAAAAACGCCTCTTTGAGGTTATCTAACATATTGGGAAGGGGGAAAAAGCCACGACAAAGCTGTGGAGGCCGGAATTCATCAAGTTTCTTCTTTCTCCCACCAAACTTAGTAATCTTTATGTTTCTTTATATGATTTGTTATTTGGCTACCATGTCTATGTGGAGCTAAACTTCACGTTCTAGGGTTGTGGTTCTTTCATGACTATTGTTATTCGGATATTGATTTTGACTTCTTGATTTATCATATTAGTTTATTTATTCAATCTTGCGCTTAATTATTTAATTGCTTGATCACCAATTGAATACTATCTACGAATCTAGAATTAAACTCGAAAGTGGGAATTCTATATTGCATATAGGATTGAGTAGGGCAAGTTCTTGAACTCGGGCATCGGGGAACGGATTCGTAGTTAGGATAGACATATACCTAATTGCCTTGCTTGGTTAATTTACAGGAATTATAAATGCGTTCTTGTTGATTCTAACTCCATAGACATATAGGCGTTAGGTTAGCTTGAATAGGCAAGTAAGAACTCGACAGATTCTTATGAGCATTAACCCTGTCAACCAATAAGCTAGATAAATTAGTCGGTCAATTCAATTGAAGAATACAATAGGATTGTTAGATAGACCATAACCCTAGATCGTTTTAATTACATTGATATCATTAAAATCTGCTCTTTCTCTGTTCAAAGTTTATTATTTATATTTTTCTTATTTAATTAGTTGGAATAAAATATTTTTAGATTTAATTCTTGTTTAGATAATTAGGATAGTCTAATTTAGTTAATAGTTAATCATAAGTCCTCGTGGGTTCGACATCCGACTTTTAGTCACTTTATTACTTGACGACCGCGTATACTTGCGTGAGTGTGTTTGGTCGCAACATATATGATAGTGTGATAATGATAAACAACAAAAATGAAACAATGAAGAAAATATACCAAGAATAGATTTTATATATTTATTTATTATTTTCTATCTTAGTTTATTATTTTGTATGTTAGTTTATTATTTTATATGTTTATTTATTATTTTATATCTTAGTTTATTATTTTGTATGTTAGTTTATTAATTTATATGTTAGTTTATTACTTTCTATGTTTGTTTCTTATTTTATATGTTAGTTTATTATTTTATAACTATACATGATATAATTAATAAGTATTCATATAAAAATACTTAGTTTGACAAATATTGTTATTTTTTATGTTATTTTCTTACATTTATTGACTAACATTCGAGAGAGTTTGTGTTTGAACTATCATCTTTTTTTCAAATAATTTTGGGGTTAACAAATAATTAAATGATTAATTTCAATAACTATAAAGATACTACGCTAAAGGGCACTATATTTTACTAAGATAAAGGGCACTAGATTACAATTACGGGTACGACATTACAATTACGGGTACGACATTACAATTACGGGCACAACATAACACTAATACATATGTAACATTAATTATTCATAAAATAATAATTTATCAATTTTACTAATCTTTTAGCACATAACTAATCTAATCCGGATAAAAAATAACAAATTAATTTAATCACAAAATAATCATGAAAATACATATGCCACAATAAAACAATAACTAATAAATATTTTTTATAACAACTAATAACATTAATTATTCATAAAATAATAATTTATCTATTTTACTAACTTTTTACCACAACAAATAATCTAATCAGGATAAAAAATAACAAATTAATTAAATCACAAAACAATCACGAAAAAATATAGATCACAGTAAAAAATAACTAATACGCATTTTTTATACATGCTTTTTAACAAAAAGTAAGCCGGAATACCTTGGTTTATAATTTTTTGAAAGGTGTTTGATGATTTGGGGGGCGAAACGAGCAATCCACTAAGCGATAATGCCTTAGATCCATTGTAAGCTTGCTATAATACCGAGAAGATACACTTTTTGTGGGATGGGTGGGCTCCATTGAGTTTTTTTTCTTTAAAAATGGAGAGGGGGACCGCTGGAATAAGGGAAAGGGGGAGGGCACTAGTTCTGGTTGGGGAAGATGGAGGCCCACGTTTTTATGTATGTATAACGCATGTATTCACTGCGCTATACTATAGCGCCCTATATGCATGCGCTATACATCCCTCCCTTTTTGAGTTCAAATATAGGGCGGTTATTCACCGCGCTATACCATAACGGACAAAACTGTCGTTAAGGTATTGCGCGGTGAATAACCGCGCTATATATACACTACCAAAATGTAACGACCCAGCCGGTCGTTTCGAGAGTTATAGCCCCGTTTTTCCCATTTCTACTTTTTTTTGTGTTGTTTAGCTATAGTATGTTATATCGGGTTAGTTGGTTCGGGACCGGAGTGGTTTCAGAGTGAATTGAGACATTTAGTCTCTTAAGTACAAACTTAAGTTGGAAAAGTCGACCGGATGTTGATCTATGTGTAAACGATCTCGGATTTGAATTCTGATGGTTCCGTTAGCCCCGTTAGGTGATTTTGGACTTAGGAGTGCATCCAGAATGTGATTTGGAGGTCCGTGGTAGAATTAGGCTTGAATTGGCGAAATTAAAAATTTGGCAATTTCGGTTGGCAGTGAAAAATTTGATATCGGGGTCGGAATGGAATTCCGGAAGTTGGAGTAGGTTTGTAGTGTCATTTTGGATGTGTGTGCAAAATTTGAGGTCATTCGGACGTGGTTTGGTTGATTTCGGCATCGGTTGCCGAATTTGAAAATTTAGAAGTTCTTAGGCTTGAATCCGAGGGTAATTTGATGATTTGATGTTATTTTGAGTGATTCGAAGGTTCGACTAAGTTGGTATGTTGATATATGACTTGTTGGTATTTTTGGTTGAGGTCCGAGGGCCTCGGGGTGATTCCGGGTGGTTAACAGATTTGTCGAAGTTGGAAAATGCAGCCGAAGTTGCTGCTACTGCTATTTTTGCACCTGTGGAAGAAAGAGTCGCAGGTGCGAGGCCGTTGGTGCACGTGAGTGCGCAGGTGCGGGAAATGCTGGGCTAGGCAGGTCGCACAGGTGCGAGTTGGAGGTCGCATCTGCGAGCCCGCAGGTGCAAAACCTGGGGCGCAGATGCGAAACCTATGTCATAGAGATGCCTCAGTATTATTTGACCCTGGTTCCACGTATTCATATGTTTCCTCGTATTTTACCCATTTTCTGGATATGATCCGTGAGTCTCTAGTTTCTTTTGTTCATGTATCTACTGATGTGGGCGATACTATTATTGTGGACCGCGTATATCGGTCATGTGTGGTGACTATTGGGGGTATGGAGACCCAAGTGGACCTTTTGCTGCTCAGTATGGTCGACTTTGATGTGATATTGGGTATGGATTGGTTATCTCCATGTCATGTTGTTCTAGATTGTCACGCTAAGACGGTGACGTTGACTATGCCGAGAATTCCGAGGGTTGAGTGGAGCGGTTCTGTAGATTATGTACCAAGTAGGGTGATTTCATATTTGAAGGCTCAGTGCATGGTTGAGAAGGGTTGCCTATCTTATTTGGCTTTTGTGAGGGATGTTAGTGCAGAGACTCCTGTCATTGATTCTGTTCCGGTGGTACGTGATTTTTCGGATGTGTTTCCCGCAGACCTGCCGGGCATGCCGCCTGACAGGGATATTGACTTTGGTATTGATTTGGTGCCGGGCACTCAGCCCATTTCTATTTCACCGTATCGTATGGCACCGGCGGAGTTGAAGGAATTGAAAAAACAGCTTCAGGAACTCCTTGATAAGGGGTTTATTCGGCCTAGGGGTGCACCGGTTCTATTTGTGAAGAAGAAGGATGGTTCCATGAGAATGTGTATTGATTACAGGTAGTTGAACAAGGTCACAGTCAAGAACAAGTATCCTTTGCCTTATATTGATGATTTATTCGACCAGCTTTAGGGAGCGAGGGTGTTCTCCAAGATTGATTTGAGGTCCGGTTATTACCAGCTGAAGATTCGGGATTCAGATATTCTTAAGACACCTTTCAGGACCCGATATGGCAATTATGAGTTCTTGGTGATGTCTTTTGGGCTGACCAATGCCCCAACATCGTTCATGCATTTGATGAACAGTGTATTCCAGCCCTATTTGGACTCATTCGTCGTTGTATTCATTGATGATATCCTGGTGTATTCTCGTATCTAGGAGGAGCACGCTCAGCATTTGAGGATTGTATTACAGAGATGGAGGGAGGAGAAGCTTTATGCAAAGTTCTCTAAGTATGAGTTTTGGCTCAGCTCTGTAGCATTCTTGGGGCACGTGGTGTCCAGTGAGGGTATTCAGGTGGATCCGAAGAAGATAGAGGCGGTCCAGAGTTGTCCCAGACCGTCCTCAACCACGGAGATTAGGAGTTTTCTTGGTTTGGCGGGTTACTACCGTCGCTTTGTGGAGGGATTTTCATCTATTGCATCGCCCTTAACCAAATTGACCCAAAAGGGTGCTCCATTCAGGTGGTCGGATGAGTGTGAGGAGAGCTTTCAGAAGCTCAAGACTACTTTGACCACAGCTCCAGTGTTAGTTCTGCTATCAGCTTTAGGTTTTTATACCTTGTATTGTGATGCCTCGAGGATAGGCATTGGTTGTGTTTTGATGCAGGAGGGTAGGGTGATTGCCTATGCCTCGCGCCAGTTGAAGACCCATGAGAAGAACTATCCCGTCCATGATCTTGAGTTAGCAGCCATTGTTCACGCCTTGACAATTTGGTGTCATTATTTGTATGGGGTTCATTATGAGATCTATACTGATCACCGAAGTCTGCAATATCTGTTAAAGCAGAAGGATCTTAATTTGCATCAGTGGAGATGGTTGGAGCTTCTTAAGGACTATGATATCACTATTTTGTACCATTCGGGGAAGGCCAATGTGGTGGCCGATGCTTTGAGTCGCCGGGCAGAGAGTTTGGGGAGCTTAGCATATCTTCCAGCAGTAGAGAGACCTTTGGCATTGGATGTTCAGGCCTTAGCGTGCCAGCTTGCCAGATTAGATATTTCGGAGCCTAGTCGGGTATTGGCTTGTGTGGTCTCCAGGTCTTCTCTTTATGACCGTATCAGGGAGCGTCAGTATGATAACCCCCACTTGCTCGTTCTTCAGGATAGGGTTCGGAGAGGTGATGCTAGGTATGTGACTATTGGTGATGGCGACATGCTGAGAATGCAGGGCCGGATATGTGTGCCTAATGTAGATAGGATTCGATAGTTGATTCTTCAGGAGGCCTACAGCTAGCGGTATTCCATCCATCCGGGTGCCGCGAAGATTTACCAGGATTTGAGGCAGCACTATTGGTGAAGGAGGATGAAGAAGGATATAGTTGGGTTTGTGGCTCGGTGTCTCAACTGTCAGCAGGTTAAGTATGAGCATCAGAGACCGGGTGGCTTACTTCAGAGATTAGAGATCCCAGAGTGGAAGTGGGAGCGGATCACCATGGACTTTGTAGTTAGGCTCCCACAGACTTCGAGGAAGTTCGACGCTATTTGGGTTATTATGGATCGGCTGACCAAGGCCGCGCACTTCATTCTAGTTGATACTACTTACTCTTCAGAGTGGTTGGCTGAGATTTACATCCGAGAGATCGTTCGCCTGCATGGTGTCCTAGTTTCCATCATTTTAGATAGGGGTACTCAGTTCACATCGCAGTTTTGGAGGGCCGTGCAGCGAGAGTTGGGTACTCAGGTTGCGTTGAGCACAGCTTTTCACCCTCAGACGAACGGGCAGTCTGAGCGCACTATTTAGATATTGGAGGACATGTTGCGTGCTTGTGTCATTGACTTTAGGGGTTCATGGGACTAGTTTCTACCACTCACGGAGTTTGCATATAACAACAGTTATCAGTCGAGTATTCAGATGGCTCCGTATGAGGCTTTATATGGGAGGAGGTGTAGATCTCCGGTTGGATGGTTTGAGCGAGGTGAGGCTAGGCTCTTAGGTACAGAATTGGTCCAGGACGCATTGGATAAGGTGAAATTGATTCAGGAGCGGCTTCACATGGCGAAGTTTAGGCAGAAGAGCTACGCGGATAGGAAGGTCCGTGATGTGTCTTTTATGGTTGGGGAGAAGGTTTTGCTGAAGGTATCACCCATGAAGGGTGTTATGAGGTTTGGGAAGAGGGGCAAGTTGAACCCCCGGTTTATTGGGCCTTTTGAGGTGCTTCAGAGGATAGGAGAGTTGGCTTATAAGCTTGCCTTGCCACCCAGCTTATCGAGTGTGCATCCAGTGTTTCATGTTTTCATGCTCCGGAAGTATATTGGAGATCCGTCCCATGTTTTGGATTTCAGCACGGTCCAGTTGGAGGGTGATATGACTTATGATGTGGAGCCGGTGGCTATTTTGGATCGGCAGGTTCGAATGTTGAGCTCAAAGGATATAGCTTCAGTGAAGGTGCAATGGAGAGGTCATCCTGTGGAGGAGGCCACCTGGGAGACTGAGCGGGAGATGCGTAGCAGATATCCACGCCTATTCGAGACTCCAGGTATGTTTCTAGACCCGTTCGAGGACGAACAGATGTTTAAGAAGGGGAGGATATAACGACCCGGCCGGTTGTTTCGAGAGTTATAGCCCCGTTTTCTCAATTTCTACTTCTTTTTGTGTTGTTCAGCTATATTATGTTATATCGGATTAGTTGGTCGGGACCGGAGTGGTTTCAGAATGAACTGAGACACTTAGTCTCTTAAGTAGAAACTTAAGTTAGAAAAATCAACCGGATGTTGACCTATGTGTAAACGATCTCGGATTTGAATTCTGATGATTCCGTTAGCTCCGTTAGGTGATTTTGGACTTAGGAGTGCGTCTGAAATGTGATTTGGAGGTCCGTGGTAGAATTAGGCTTGAATTGGCGAAATTGGAAATTTGGCGATTTCGGTCGGCAGTGGAAAATTTGATATCGGGGTCGGAATGGAATTCCAGAAGTTGGAGTAGGTTCGTAGTGTCATTTGTGATGTGTGTGCAAAATTTGAGGTCATTCAGACGTGGTTTGGTCAGTTTCGGCATCGGTTGCCGAATTTAAAAATTTAAAAGTTCTGAGGCTTGAATCCGAGGGTAATTTGATGATTTGATGTTTTTTTGAGTGATTCGAAGGTTTGCATAATTTGGTATGTTGATATATGACTTGTTGGTATTTTTGGTTGAGGTCCCGAGGGCCTCGGGGTGATTCCGGGTGGTTAACGGATTTGTTGAAGTTGGAAAATGCAGCTGAAGCTGCTGCTACTGCTATTTTCACACTTGTGGAAGAGAGAGTCGCAGGTGCGAGGCCGCTGGTGCGCGTGGGGAGTGTGCAGGTGCGAGAAATGCTGGGCTAGGCAGGTCGCGTAGGTGCGAGTTGGAGGTCGCATCTGCGAGCCCGCAGGTGCAAAACCTGGGGCGCAGATGCGGAAAAGGGGATTGTAGGCGTGCACTGTTGGGGATTGTGACTTGGTACGTCCCGTAAAAACTGTAAAGTTGCATACTTTGTTGAAACTATATGATACTTATATGTTTTAGAAAGAGTTTATGTAAATTAGGCTGAATGCCATGTTTGGATCTTGCGCCAGTGCTGTTTGGACCCTTAGGGGCTTTTTCTTACTATCCTCTCATTGTTTTCGATTGAAAATCTATACTGAGTCATGTTTATACTTGTTTATCGCATAACTCAGTTTTATGACTCTATTTTGATGCATATAAATGTTTTGGGCCGAATGCCCTATTTTACTAAAATGCCCGAGTGGCTTTAGAGGTTTATGACTAAGTGAGGCCGAGGGCCTGATTTGTGAGGATATTTATGGGATCGGGCTGCACGCCGCAGTATGTTGATATCGGTCGAGGGCCTGATTGTGAGGATGAGTGTGGATCGGGGCTGCCCGCTTGCAGCATACTTTATTATTCTAGCACGTGAGTTGTCCATGCAGATTATAGCGCTTGGGCTGAAGGGGCCCCTCCGGAGTCTGTACACACCCTAGTGAGCGCAGGTACCTACTGCGTGCGAGTGCCGAGTGTTGAGTGACTGAGATGCATGAGTGATTGTGAGGTATGCCTGAGTGGCACGAGTGACTGTGAGGTTTGCCCGGGGGCTGTTTATGATTTTATCATTTTTGCTCACCTTTGCATTTTTCCTCTGTCTTAAAACTGTTGAAAAATATCTTTAAATGATTTTTACTGGAATTGGGTTAAACGAGATGTTTTGATTCAAATTCTGATTTTAAAAGCATGTGGTATTTTACTGAGATTTCCCAATATGAATGTTATATGCTTTATTGCTAGTCACTACTATTTAGTCTTTATTTATTGTTGTTACTTACTGAGTTGGCGTACTCACGTTACTCCCTGCACCTTGTGTGCAGATTCAGGTGTAGCTGGACACGGTAGCGGTTATTGATTATTCTGGTTGTAGATTTTCTTGGAGATAGCAAGGTAGCTGTTTGGCAATCACAGCTCCTGCTCTTCTCCCTCTTATCTTCCTCTAGTTGTATTTAGCTATTTTTCAGGCTGAGTTAGCCTTGATATTGTTAGACATATTGTAGTAGATGCTCATGACTAGTGACACCCCGATGTCGGGTTTTTCCTTCCGCACTTTTATTTTGATTGGAACTCCTTTACGAAGGTTTTTATGTTAAATAATATTGGAATTATCTTTGAAATAAAAATATCGGTTTGTTTTGGAAATGAGTCGGCTTTCCTAGTTCCACGATAGGCGCCATCACGACAGGGGTTAGTTTGGGTCGTGACACAAAATAGTCGAAAAAGTATCTATTCCGACTGTTTTTAAGTAGTCAGAAAATGGTACGTCGCAAAAACATTTTCGACTACTGTAGTCAGAAAATTTATTTTGCTAAATATTCGAAAAGGTAGGTATTTTCCAACTAAAGTAGTCGGAAAATTAATTAAATAATTATTTTCGACCAATGTAGTCGGAATGTTATATAAAAAAATATTTATTTATTAAATATTTCAACTGTTGTAGTCGGAATATAGAGGTGTGAAAATAAAATTTTATTTCTGAGTGTGGTCTCGTCCAATTTCACACCTCAATTCAAGGTTATGAAAACGGTCGATGCAATAATAATACCCAACAAGAGTCGGGGTCGAATTATGCAAGAAGCTATAGATGGGAGTTAGTAGTATATATCGTAGCGTGGGAGTTTGAATATCTAAGTTTACTCTTCCACAAAATGGGGTTGTTTTAAAGTCTAATTTAAAACTACAATTGCGAGTTGGGAAATAAAACTAAGAGATTGTTTTTTTTGTTTTTCAAATGTTGTAAAAAGCTAGGGCTATGACCTTCACCTCGGTGTTTGCCTAATTGGATATAAACCTTAATGCTTATTTTATTGATCGGGGTGTATTATAGCTATCAACACTCAATTACCCACTCAATACCTCTTAATCAGAGAGTGATTTTACCCAATTTGGCTTTCTCAAGTCCAAATGGGTATTGAACAAAACGGTTGATAAAAGCTCAAGTCTGCTTATTACTATCTCTAGGTTGAACCCTTTAATTGGGATTATCAATCTCTCGATTGACCTAATTTCTTGTTAGCCAAGTTTTTCTAGACTAAGTCTCTCTTTCTCAAGTAGAGACCAAGTCAAATAGGCATGAACTAATATTTGCAACCATAAATTCCACAAATAAAAGTAAGAACAAGGCTTAATAATAAATACCCAACCATAAACAAGTATTAAATCAGACACCCATTAAGTTTACACACTAGGGTTGGGTCACAACCCTAGTAAAAATCTAGTAACTCATGCTTGAAATGGAAGAAATAGAAGAAGAAATGATAATTAAACTCATATTACAAGATCAAAATGATAAAATCTAAGTTAAAATAGCTCAAAATATGAAAAACTACTAAAAAGAGTAAAAGGAAACGTCTACTGTAGTAGCTGATGTCAAAAGTTGACCTAAAAATATTAAACTCGTCTATTTATACAAGTCTAGAAATTTCGGACAAAAATGCCCTTGGGGAGGTTCTACGGTCGCACAATTCCATGTGCGGTTTGCACTTTTCTTCAATTTGTCAAGATTGGAAGTTTGCGACCGCATGATTCTGATCTGCAGCCGCAATACACTCTTTCTGCGGTCCGCACTTTTACATGTGCGGTCGCACCTTGCTCTTCTGCGATCCGCACTTTTACATGTGCGGCCAAACCTTGCTCTTCGCGGTCCGCACTTTTACATCTGCGGCCGTATAGCTCTTCTTCTGCGGTCCAAAATTTTACATCTGCGGCCGCATAGCTCTTCTTCTGCGGTCCGCAATTTTACATCTGCGGCCGCATAATTATTGTGCGGTCCACACTTCTGGGAGACTTGGAATGCACCTTCTTTGAACTTTGCTCAGGCTTAGCTTTTGCGGCCGCACAATTCATGTGTGGACCGCACTTTACACCAAACTCTGATGGCTTTTCCTTCATAACCTGCGGTCGCAGATGATATTCTGCGGTCCGCTCTTCTGAGCTTTTGTGCCTTTTATGTCCTTGAGTTCAGTTTACTCATTTTTGATTTGGATTTCATCTCGGGAGTTCATCTTCCAATATTCCTGCAATTAAGCACATTTAAGTTTTCGGGAACACAATTAAACGCTTTTGGACTAAAATAAAAGCTAAAAGGCGCTAATAAGTAGTCAAAATCCCCACTTATCAACTCCCTCAAATTTAAGTGTTTGCTTGTCCTCAAGCAAATAAAGTAGTTCCCACCTCCCCAAGTTAAGAGCCATTCCAGCTAATCAAAAGTGAGTCATTCACATATCAATTAGGACCAAAAATTACCCACACCACTTATGAATTATCAACAAGTCAACAAGTTAAACTTTCATGCACAAATAGTTCTAATGTGACACTTGAGCATCAAGAGTTGACTTTATTCATCAAGAAAGCTCGCTCTTTCATGTAGGTCATTGTGGATCCCAAAATCCTCCTCCTCTACTCTCCGTTTGCCTATCTCGCTTAAGAATTTAGCACTCAATCCAAAGATTTGCGAAAGGTTCACTCATCTATCTCAAAAGAATGTCGCAAGTACGACTTTAAGTACCATAGGCTTTCCCCTCATGTAGATCACCACTAATGTAAGCTCACCCGGCTTGAAATCATGTAGGGTTTTTTCGGAATGCAATGAAGGCTTTTGAACTAAGGTTGGATATGCTATGATAGAACGGGTTCATCTTTCCTTAAACACTCCATTTTCTTTTCTAGGCTCATGCTTTGCCAACTCTTTGAGGTATTTTCTTTTCTTTGGGGGAACTAGAGAGACTTAACATCACTCTTTCTCGATCATGATATTCATTTCCTCCCTCTTTTTATTTTTCCATGCTTTGCATCATTACTTTTCTTTGAATCCCATCAACCCTTCAACTTATTCACTTTCTTTTTGCACTTTTCTTTTTGTTTTTTCTTTTCTTGACTTTCCTTCTCATCATTTATTTTCTTTTTTTGCCTTGATACCTCTTTCAAGTTCCTCGTCTCTTCCCTAAACTTACGTTTTTAGCCAATTGTTTCACAAGAGTGTTAAGGAAAGCTCGGGTGCCAAGAGAGGGTCACGACAAAACGGGTAAAGTCTTGTAACATAGTTATCACATGAGAAGGGTTTTAGGCTCAAATGGGTTGAATAGGGATAACAACATTGGTGGACAATGGAAAACTTCAAGTGGGCCAAGGAGAGCCTACAATCACTTCTCAAGCCAAGCAAAACTTAAAATTTCGCCTAGAAACACATTCGGGGCAAGCTCGAGACCATTCGCACGGGTACTTGCAACACAAACATCTCACCTCTCACGCAGCTGGATTGTTAAAGAGGATAGAGTCGAAGGTCCACAACAACCATATTCAAGATTGAAAATCACTATGGTTCGATCAAACCACTCGATGATTGCCTAAGTCAATACAAGAGTCACAAGGTCACTAACTAGAGCTATTAAAAACCTTATTTTTAACCATAAGCACGTAGTTAAGTGTGTTGGTGCCAAGTGAAGCATGTTTGACTCTTCGAGCATGACTCAATTAGGTCTTTTTATTCATTACTACTACTATTATTACCTAAACACCAAAATGGACTCAGTCCCTTAAGAAGGTTGTCACGCCATCCATCGTTGGGAAGAGTCACCCGGTTCACACAAAAACTACCTTTGGAAAGAACCGTGGTATTAAGAAAACCAAAGGCTTATTATCCACTAAAACATAGAAAGAAGCTATTAAATCAAGAAGAAGATACTAATTCAAAAAGAAGCCATTTAGTTAAACACTAACTAATAAGAAAACAAGTATAAAGAAGCGACAAAGCAAAAACTATTGAAAGGTCTCATAGTTATCAAAATACATAATCATTAAAATGTGTCAAAGAAACTCCACCTCACCCCACCGCACCCCCACCCCGAATAAAAATAAGCATTGTCCCCAATGCTTAACAAAATACGAGTAAAAGAAAGGTGAGAGTGACGAAAACTCCCTATGGCTCTGTGGCCATCTCTGTGTCCTCAGCAGTGGCACCGACCTCAGCCTCATCCAATTGGATCTCATCATCCTCAAGTTCGGGAGTGGCTGGGTTGGTGAATATCTGACAGACTATCTCAGTAGTGTCAGTAGCAGTGACTGGCTCCTTAGACTGTCCAGCTGGTGCTGTAGGTGTTGTAGGATCTGGACCTGGGTGGTACGGGTCTATCAACATATCAAATGGAATGTCTCCGGCTGCTGCAATCTTGGTAACTTGTCGCCGGAGCTTGTCCGCTGACTTCTTGGAGGCTTGGGACTTCCGCATCTTCTTCACTTCCTTTTCCAGCTCTTCTATCACTGACCATGCTGCACTAGAGTGGCCATTATTGTGTTCTGATTTTCCAAGATCTTCTTTAGGGTTTCTTCAACTGTGGGTGGAATCTGAGGTGCTGGAATAGATGATTGTGCTGCAATATGACTTGATTTGTCAAACATCTTTGCAGTAGTTATCTGCATCCAGTTGTTGAGGCTTGCTAGTGTCTGGGAGACTCACAGTGTAGAAAGTGGAGTAGAGGGCATATGCATCAGCTTGAAAGTCGAGATGGGAGGCACTGAGGCTGAAGGTGGAGGCATGGCAGCTACATTGGCTGAAGGCTCTGCTAAAGTGAAAGGCATATCTGCTAACTCTTCAGTTACCACCGATGGCTCATCAGACTGGCCTACGGTAGTAGTCGGCTGACCCTTTCTCTTCGGGTTGTGTGCATCCATCAGAGAATACCAAGAGAAAGGCTTATTAGCCTGAAACTTTGTGTCAAAATCTCTCGGCTCCACCTGTGCATCTGTAAGGAACTCAGTGATGGTGTTGGGATACGGTAAGAGGTATCAGATTGCCTGGCGACCATAGACATGTTGGCCTATATCACGTCACCCATATTGATCGGGTACCCGGCCATAATGGAGGCGACTAGAACTGCCCACGGAATAGGGAGGTTGGTTTCATTCTGGAACGGGTCTAGTCTACTGCATACGAAGGTCTGCCATCCCTTCGCCTCAAAGTTTAGGGTGTTCCGTTGAATAGGAACCCCTGCTGTGATCCATGGTGGAGGTGGCCCCGGGGCTACAAGAATCTCAGCTAGCCATGGGCGAGCAGCATCACCCATCGCCAGCTTCTCCAAGTACTTTGTCTGCTCAACATCCTCAAACCCCAAATACGTGTTCAGTGTGTGTTGGTCAAATCTCACCTTCAGATTCCTCACTTTTGTCGCTTTGGTCCCTTTCTTTATATGTGCCACATTGGTGTAGAATTTTCGTACCAGATACTCCTTGGCATCAACTACACTCTGGGTGAACCACATTCATCCCTTCCAGTCTCAGAACTATCTCAATACTACTGGATTATACTTGTCAAGATCTTTAAGTTGGAACTGTCGCTCAAGAGTGAGCAATCTCACCGGCCACCACCCACGAAAGCCGGTGAAGGCAGCTAGACTGACGAAACGGTCATGTCAGACCTCTTTCTTCTTCGATCTCTCAAGGCCAGCAACTTTAGTATCACCCCCTCGGCCATCATCCAGAATATCATCGACAATAGCTGCTGGTGCCTCAGGGACAGGTGTAGAAGAGGGCTCCGAAGCCTGACTAGCACTCTCCGAACCCTCGGAGGTGCTATGTGAGGAGGAAGGCTCATCCCGAAGTTGGTACCTCCCTGGTGGCTGTGATTGGACAGTTGGCTGCTCTTGAACTGAGTCGCCCTCTGATTCTTCCCGATATGGGGCATAAGAACTAGATTCAGAGGTCTCCGCATTTCTTCCTCGGCTGACTGTAGCCTTCTTTGCGATTATCTTTTGGAGAGTGAGGGGTAAAGTACTTTTGCCTCGGCCTCTGGAAGGTTCACCCCTTCCCTTTGATGTATCTCCATGGCCTCGAGATCTCACCATTTTCTCTAACAAGCAACATCAGTAGTCAGTTGTAAGTCAAGTGCAATAGACAGTGTAAAACATAAGCAAGGTGGGGAAGTGCGGTCCTCACAATTACAAGTGCGGCCGCAGGCTGGGCTATGCGGACCGCTTAATTTGATCTTGCGGCCGCATAACTGGATTTGCGGTCCGCATAATTATTAGTGTGACAGCAGATTTGGAGTTCAGTCCGTACTTTTATCATCGCGGTCGCACATGAGATTCATTAACATATCGATTCTCTAAAGATAGAGATTGGGCTATTTTGCGGCCGCACTCACTTTTCTGTGGTCGCGATGGGATTTCTGCGGTCCGCACATTTTCAAGTGCAGCCGCAGAATCATGCTTCACCAATGAACCCTAATCTCAACTTCTGCGGACCACATAATTTCTTGTGTGGCCGCAGATTTCAAAACAAGTACGAGCAGACTTTCTAGGGTTGTTCAATGATTGCACAAATTCGACATGTTATTAACAATTAAGCATGAAAATCAATTCACCCATTCCCCATGTAGCAATTAGTAGTTGACCCAACACAGTTTAAACCCCACATGGTAGTAAAATCGAATTCTACTGACAAATGGCCTAAAACTACCTAAAAAATTATAAATTAAACTAAAAAAATTGAAAAATTCTATGAGTAATTGAAGCATACCATATATGAAGCAGTTCAAATGAGTGATCACAAATGTGGATTTAGTGTGGCAGATGATTGAACAGACGATTTCAATATGTTAGGTTTTTGAGTGCTCAGAGAGGGAAAAAAAAATGTACACTAACCCTAAGTTCACTATTTATACAGATGGTCTGAGTAAGGGACAAAGGTGATGAGTGCAGCCGCAGAATTCCTTCTGCGGTCCGCACTCTGTTACTTGGGACTCAAATGCCCTTGCTGATCTGCGGTCCGTAGAATTTGTGGTGCGACCGCAGATTTTTTCCGCGGACCGCAGATTTTGATGTGCGGCCGCACTTTGGCCATTTCTCTGACAAACCAAACTTCAGAGAGTTTGTATTTTCCCTTTCCAATTTGTGTGGTCCGCACTACAATTGTGCGGACGCACTTTGGCCATTTCTCTGACAAACCAAACTTCAGAGAGTTTGCATTTTTCCTTTCCAATTTGTGCGGTCCGCACTATAATTGTGTAGCCGCACTTCCCTTCTTCTGTAGCAACCTAAATTGTCTGGTCCGCACAATACACATGCGGTCCGCACTTTTCTCCACACTTAGCTAATTTTCTGGGCGCAGTTCCTGTAAAGTACACTCATCCATGCAATACACTTCAAATCCAGTTAGCACAAAAATAACACCTATCTACAAAAGAAGAAAAGAAAACAAAAGGAAAAAATGGGTTGCCTCCCAAGAAGCGCCTGATTTAACGTCGCGACACGATGCAAATTATCATCATTTCAAATGAATAACTGCCACCACGTGGCCATCATCAAATTTTCCCAAATAATGCTTCACTCGGTTACCATAGACTCGGAATACCTCATCATTTTTGTTCTTCAAGTCCAATGCACCAAAAGATGTCACACCCACAATTTCAAAGGGACCACTCCATTTAGATTTTAGCTTTCCGGGAAACATCTTCAATCATGAGTTGAATAACAAAACAAGATCGCCCACTTGAACTCCTTGTTTTGGATGTATTTATCATGAAAGGTACTTCATCTTCTCTGTGTACAAGGATGAACTTGCATAGGCATGGTATCAGAACTCATCCAATTCATTCAAATGTGCAACTCGCAAGGTAGCGGTTGCATCCCAATCAAGATTCAATTTCTTTAAAGCCCACATGGATTTGTGCTCAAGCTCCACCGGAAGATGACAAGCTTTGCCGAACACCAACCGGTATGGAGACATCCCTATATGAGTTTTAAAAGCAGTCCGATAAGCCCATAGTGCATTATCAAACTTCTTTGACCAATCCGTCCGGTTACCATTCACTGTTTTGGACAGGATACTCTTTATCTCCCGGTTGGAGACTTCCACTTGACCGCTAGCTTGTGGATGATATGGAGTCATAACTTTATGAGTGACACCATACTTTCTAAACAAAGTGTCAAAAGCTTTGTTGCAAAAATGCGACCCCCCATCGCTTATGATAGCCCGCGGAGTACCAAATCTTGTGAAAATATTCTTCTTCAAGAACGCCACCACACTTATCGCTTCATTGTTGGGTAGAGAAATGGCCTCAACCCATTTAGACACATAATCAACCGAGAACAAGATGTAGGTGTTTCCACAAGAACTCACAAAAGGACCCATGAAGTCAATACCCCACAAATCAAAGATATCAATCTCCAAAATAGTAGTGAGAGGCATTTCATTCTTCTTCGAGATTCCACCAGCCCATTGGCATTCATCACATCGCTTCACCATATGACTTGCATATTTGTAAAGAGTGGGCCAATAGTAACAGCAACTTAGCACTTTAGTCGCCGTTCTTGCTCCGCCATGGTGATCACTATAAGGCGAAGAATGGCCAGCCTCAAGAATAACATTTTTCTCTTTGTCCGGTACACATCTTCTAATTACCCCCATCTGTGCAAATCCGGAAAAGGTATGGCTTGTCCCAATAATAATTTTGACAATCCCATTTGAACTTCTTCCTTTGATTTGAAGAGAATTCATCCGGAATGATTCCACACACAAGGAAGTTTGCTAGATCCGCGAACCATGGCACCTCCTTTATTGAAATAGCCAAGAGTTGCTCGTCGGAGAAAGAGTCATTGATTTCAAGGCAATCATGCGGCCTCCCCTCCTCCTCCAAACGAGACAAGTGGTCTGCCACTTGATTTTCACTCCCTTTTTTATCTCGGATGTCAATATCAAACTCTTGCAACAATAGCACCCATCTCATCAACCTAGCTTTTGAATCTTTCTTGATCATAAGATAGCGAAGTACCGCATGATCCGTGTGAATAATAACCTTTGCACCCATCAAGTATGGGCAGAGTTTTTCAATTGCAGACACAATGGCAAGGAGCTCTTTTTCTGTAACCATGTAATTGACTTGGGCATCATTCATGGTCTTACTAGAATAGTAGACCGGATGAAAAATTTTATTGATGCATTTCCCCAAAACTGCTCCAACCGCTACATCACTAGCATCGTACATGAGCTCAAAAGGAATGCTCCAATTAGGAGCGGTGATAATGGGAGTTGTTGTCAACTTGAACTTTAACAATTCAAAGTCTCTCATGCAATCATCATTGAAGTGAAATTTAGCATCTTTCTCTAAGAGCTTGCACAATGGGTTCACCACTTTAGAAAAATCCTTTATGAAGCGCTGATAGAACCCCGCGTGACCCAAGAAACGTCTCACGCATTTCACTGAGGTTGGAGGTGGAAGTTTAGAAATCACATCTATCTTCGCCTTGTCGACCTCTATGCCATTCTTTGAAATCTTGTGGCCAAGGACAATGCCTTCCTCGACCATGAAATAGCATTTCTCCCAATTCAACACATATTCGTTTCTTCACACCTTGAAAATACTCTATCCAAATTTGCCAAGCAATCATCAAATGAATACCCAACTACCGAGAAGTCATCCATGAAGACTTCAAGGTAGTCCTCTACCATATCCGTAAAGATCGCCATCATACACCGTTGAAAAGTCGCCGGTGCATTGCATAAGCCAAATGGCATCCGCTTGAAAGTGAAAGTGCCATAGGGACAAGTGAAAGTTATTTTCTCTTGATCTTCTGGGGCAATAAGGATTTGGTTATAGCCTCAATATCCATCTATAAAGCACGGCCGGCCAACCTATAAAGCATTTGGTAAAGGAAGGGAAGTGGAAAGTGGTCTTTCCTTGTGACTTTGTTTAGCTTCTGATAGTCCATACACACTATCCACCCGGTCACCGTTCTTGTGGGAATCAACTTGTTCTTGTCATTGGTGACCACTGTTATTCCCCCTTCTTCGGGACACATTGCACCGGAGAAGTCCACGAACTGTCGGAAATGGGGTAGACAACCCCAGCATCTAATAATTTGATGATCTCCTTTTTGACCACATCTTGCATGGCTTCATTGAGTCTCCTTTGATGTTTAATCAATGGTTTGGCATATTCCTCCAAGTTAATCTTGTGCATGCAAAATGTGGGGCTTATTCCCCGAATATCCGCCAAAGTCCACCCAATAGCATTCTTCCTCTTGTGGAGCACCGCCAATGTAGAGTCAACCTGCATGATAGTCAAACAAGAGGAAAGAATAACCAGTAAAGTGGAACAAGGGCCAAGAAATTCATACCTGAGATGTGGATGAAATGGCTTCAACTCCAAGATGGGAGGCTCTTCAATTGAAGGCTTTGTAGGAGGAGTTTTACTATTCTCAAGATCCAAGGAAAGTTTTCGGGGTGCATAGTTGTACGACCCCATTCCTTGCAAAGAATTAACACATTCCATGAAGCCATTAATCGTGGAACTTGTATCATCAATAATCACATCGGTCACCAAGTCCACGAAAGAACACACTTCATTGCAATTTGGTTGCCGGATAGATTTGCACACGTGGAACACCACCTTTTCATCACCTACCCGGAAAGTGAGTTCTCCGGCTTCCGCATCAACCAGAGCCTTCACAGTAGCAAGGAAAGGTCTACCAAGAATAATCGGCACCTCATAGTCCACTTCACAATCAAGAATAACAAAATCCTCCTGGATAATGAACTTATCAACATGAACCAATACATCTTCAATCACCACCCAACGGTTTTTTCATTGTACGATCATCTATTTGTAATCTCATAGATATGGGTCTTGGTTTCCCGATTCCCAAGGTCTTGAAAATCGAATAGGGCATCAAATTTATACTCCCCCCAAGATCACAAAGAGCTTTAGCAAACTCGGCACTTCCAATGGTACAAGGGATTGTGAAAGCGCCGGGATCTTCCAATTTAGGAGCCATTGAATGCACAATTTCACTCACTTGATGAGTGACCTTGATAGTTTCAAAATTCATCGACCGCTTCTTTTTCACCAAGTCCTTCATAAACTTTGCATAACCGAGCATTTTCTCCAAGGCTTCAGCTAATGGTACATTTATCGAGAGACTCTTCATCATGTTAATGAACTTTTTTAATTGATTTTTGCCATTTTGCTTGGCGAGCCTTTGAGGTTATGGAGGAGGTGGCTTAGGCAATGGTGCCTTAGCCTTTTGCACTATCAGTTCCGGTATGTCAATAACATGATCCCTAGACGGGTTCACTTCCTCTTGAGTCTTTTCTACAGTGTCATCAATAACAATCTGCACTTCATCATGTGCTTGCACCACATTGTTCGGGATCATCTCTTCTTCTACCACTTTCTCATCATCCAGAAGTTGCCTTTGACTTGAGGTGGGTGCATTCCCACCTCTTCCACTTCTTGTAGTAACGGTCATGGCATGCCCCGTGTTGTTCCCACCCTTTGGGTTCACCACCGTGTCACTTGGTAGTGCCCCCTTAGGACGAGAATTTAAAGCTTAAGAGATTTGTCCCATTTGTACTTCCAAGTTACGGATCGAGGTGTTGTGTAAAGCAAGTTGAGCATCGGAATCGGCGTTCTTTTCCATCATTTGCTTGAACATGTTCTCAATACGGCCTATTTCATTGTTGGAAGAACTAGGACCATGGGAAGTATAAGGAGGTGGGTTTCTCGATTGTTAATACATCGGGGGCCTTTGAAAACCCGACCCCCGATTTACTTGATTGTTATTCCACCCACCTTGATTGTTGCCTCCCCCATTGCTTTGGTTATTATTGTTATGCCAATTACCTTGATTATTGCTTCCACTCCAATTGCCTTGATTGTTGTTGTTATTTCAATTGCTTTGATTGTTTCAACCACTCCAATTACCTTGGTTGTGAGAATTCTAATT